>NW_006283548.1:109673-128367 GCF_000327345.1 Myotis davidii
ACCACCATGAGAAATTACTTCACACCTGGCAGAATGGCTTAAATTTCAAAGACTGACAATACCAAATTCTAACAATGATCTGAATTAGTCAGAGTTGTCATGTATTGCTGGTGGGAATGCAAAATGTTACAGCCACTTTAGAAAAGTTTGGCTGTTTTAAAAATTTTGCTTTCTATCTTGTTTGTAATTTTTACAGGGTTTATATAGAGTTTCATATATCAAAACCTAATATTCTATAATGAAAAGTAAAATTTAAAAAAGAAACATTTGGCCACTTTTTATAAAGTTAAACATATATATGACTGAACAATCCTATCCCTAAGTATTTACCCAACGTAAATGAAAATATATGTCCACACAATAACTTGTGCATAAATGGATTATAGCAGCTGCACTCATAATAACCAAAAACGGAAAACAACTCAAATTTCCATCAACTGCTCAATGAGTAAATAAATCATGGTATATATAAAACACTACTTGGCAGTAAAAAGAATAAAATACTGACGGGTAACAAAACGATTAAAATGTGAAGAATCTTTGGTTGTATGAAAAAGTTTTTAATACGAGAGACTTCATACTTTATGATTCTCTTTATATGCATTCTATAAAAGGCAAAATTTTTGGGACAGAGAGCAGATCAGTGGTTGCCTTGGTGAAAGGGCTCAAGGAAAGTAGTCCACTGCAAAGAGGAATGCAGATACTGGCTCGGGTGATGGAAATGTTCTATGTCCTGACAGTCAATGTGGTTATAAGACCACATACAACTGCAAAACGCATCACACTGTATACTTTAAGCGGGTGCGTTTTCATAAAAATATCTGATGCCTCAATAAAGCAGGGGAATAAAGTAAAAATAAATAGAAAATACAGGACTAACTCCAGGACCTAGTCATATGCTTGTGCAATAAGAGATGTAAAAGGAAACAGGACTTGCCCTGGCCTGTGGGGTTCAGTTGGTTGGAGAATCCTCCCATGCACCAAAAGGTTGCCAGTTGGATTCCCAGTCAGGCCCATCCCTGGTAGGGAGCATGCAGGAGGCAGCTGATTCATGTTTCGCTCTCACATCTATGTTTCTCTCTCTCTCTCCCTCTCCCTTCCTCATTCTCTAAAACTTAATTTTTAAAAAAGAAAGAAAACAGGACTTGGACCATTGGAACCAGGGCTTTGGGATTCTAATCCAATTCTGTCTGTAGAAATTTTGTCTATCAAGAGGCAATTTCTCTGGATCTCGGTTTCTTTATATAAAAAAAATGAGGTGCTTGTTAGATGTCTTCTAATGTCCCTTACAGACAAATAACAAACTACCTCGTGTGCTCTTCCACTCTATTTCCTGCTCATGTCAAACATCACTAATTGATCATGACCAGCCTCCTGAGGAGCCCAGATCCCAGATTCTTTGTCAACATAGCACTCCAGGCAGCTAGTACCAGTTGCTGAATTGTGACTTGTGTGAATTTTTGTTGCTATGGCTACTCCAGAAAATAAGTGAATCTCTATAGCCAGTTTAAAGAGGGGTCTTAGAATCATACCTCAGTTGATGCTTATTATAGGACTAGATCATTCTATTAGGCTAGCTCAACATGGAGAATGACTAGCACCTTCAATCTAACAAGCTAATGGAGAGCAAAACAAGTGCTAAGAAGATGAAAGAATCACTCTAAGTTTGCATTGGAACCAAATTTTGGAAATGTGATCTAATTGTGGAATTCAAAGAGACCCTACCAACGTCTCATGGGCTCACCCATGTCCTTCCTTTTGCATGAAGTCTTTCTTTTCTGATTACTGTATACAGAGTAGTTTATTACCTCTGAAATCCTTGCTATTTCCAATCATTCGTGCAGCATGATTCTGAAACTGTCTTATAATAAAATTACTTACCCCAAGCTGCGTTTGGGCTTAGCAGGAAATTGTGCCATGATCAATTAGGCAAGAAGACTATTTTCTAAGCACTAAATGTTTACAGATATTATCTTATTAAACCCTCACAACAACATTCTGAAGTAGATATTATTTTCCCCATTTTGCAGATGGAAAAATTGAGCCTCTGAGAGGTTACGTAAGCTTGTCAGAGTCGCACTCCCCACTGTAAATGACGGAACTTGGCCACAAGCCTGAACGTTCCCCACCAGACTATGCTCTTTCTCTTATAGCACCACTCGGTTCCCGGCAAGTGCCTTGCACAAAACAGGTTCGTGGTAACCATTTTTACAGACTTAATGAACAGAACCCATGCCAACTTGGCACACAGCAGCTAAAATAGGAAGGTTATTTTTTAGACACTGTGAAGCTGAGGACAAGTCTGAATCACAGTGACAGAAATTTTTTAAAGACAGCGATGTTTGAAAATTAATATTTACATGTCTATAGTGCACAGAGAGTTGTGGCCACATACACCATGTCTTCAAGCTCTTAACAGGAGCATCATTTTCAGTACATACAAGACAATAATACTAAAATACATATGATAATTAATTTATAATTTTTATGGTAAAATAGTCATCAGTTGAAATTTTAGCCATATTACTCCATGCTTTAAATTCCTCAATGGGTTGTCGTGTGTATTGAAGTCCATAGCTCAGTCCCAAATGTTCTTCATGATTTGATCAATATCTTTATCCTTAGCCCTATCCTTGCATTCACCCATCTGATTAGCTTCACCTCAGTCACACCAAGGCCCTAAAGCATTCACTTATCATTCAGTTTTATATCTTCTCCCTCTTCATATACAGTATTTCTTCTCCATGAACTTTTCTTTATTCTCAAACTAATTTAAAGCCTCACCTCTTCTTACAACTCTTCTCTGACCCCCTGAGCCTAGGTAAAGAGAGTAGAACTCTGGATTCATCAGAGCACTTTTTTTCATTTAATTGTTGATTGCATTTTCTCTCTCTTCTACATGACCATCAGTTCCTTGAAGACACAGATCACACCTTATTGAACCCACACTTTCAATTAAGTATCACTTCTTAAATCTTTAAAACTATATCACTCCGCATATTGTCTGCAACACAGTAGGAGCTTAATAGTTACTTTTTGAATTAATAATTATCAGTTCTGTTTCTTACGGAAGATATCAACTATTTGTTTTTTAAGCATGGGGGGGGGGTGCTGTTTTTCTAGGAAATGCAATAGTTTATTTCCAAGTCAATATTAGTCAATTTGGTGGAGACTATAGAATTCAGCAAATGATGTTTCCCAGTCTTACTTGCAGTTTGATTGGTTATATGATGAGTTACAGGGAAAGGGATACTTGTAGAAATGGTGTAAGCTACTTTTCAAAAAGCTTGGATGAGAAAAATCCCCCATGTGAAGTGTTCCACTCTTACTTTCTTTCTCCTATCTGCCTTTGAATGATGCCAAGGTGACTTTGAAACCATAATATAGTGGAGTCACCAAAGGGAAGTAGCCTGAGTCACTGAGTTGCTGCTTGGGGAAGCACTAGCCCAGAGACCCCAAGTTAGAAACATCCGCATTGGACGTTAAATCCCTGAGATTTGGGGGTTACTTATTACAGAAGCTTGTGTCATTTATCATGACAAATATAGTCAAATAAAAATTCTATTTGCGCCCATATTGCTCTTATACAAGATTCCACAGACATTAGAAAATGAAGCTTTTAAGGCCTTAAGGGAGAATCATTCAATTAAGTAGCACTTATTAAATCTTTACACTGTAACGTGTTCATAAAAGAGAAACTGGAAGTTGCAAAGGAAAACATTTCAGAATAGAGTAGACCAGATGGGGTGCACACTCAGAGGGCCCTGGGTGTCTGTGGTGTCAGAGGTTGTACCAGCCTCTCTATCTTACCCGTAGGGCCCGTGTAGCTACAGAGTCAGCAGAAATGCAGCTTGCTGGCTCTTTTGGTGAGCAGTGAGGGAGAAAACAAAGACTATAATTTAAGTGACTCCTCAGGCTTGTGTTAGTGGGAAATGCAGAATAAAATATGTATGGCAGGGGAGGGGGATTCCCCCAGAATACTGCCCACAGGGGGCCTTTCCTCCCATCAAAGTGCTCCTTTCCTGATCCTTCCTACTCCCAACCCCTGTTTCCTCCCTGTGAGTGATGGCGTTTCTGCTACTAAAGTCATGGTCTACCAGCTAAAATAGCAACCAAAGAGTCACTCTTAAGATATAGTTCTCAGGCCGAACCGGTTTGGCTCAGTGGATAGAGCGTCAGCCTGCGAACTCAAGGGTCCCAGGTTCGATTCCGGTCAAGGGCATGTACCTTGGTTGCGGGCACATCCCCACTGCGGGGCGTGCAGAAGGCAGCCGATCGATGTTTCTCTCTCATCGATGTTTCTGACTCTCTGTCCCTCTCCCTTCTTCTCTGTGAAGAATCAATAAAATATATTAAAAAAAATGATATAGTTCTCGATAAATAAAGAGAGTGGAGAAAAAAGGGAGTGGGTGCAATTATATCAGTCAAACAACCTAAGGCTGTTCACTGTAGGTATCATTACCCAAGGGATGACTTTCCTATGATCAAAAGAGGACTTTTGATCAACTCTATTTCATCTCTATAGGATGTTAAAACAGAATGTGTCAAAACAAGATATTGCAGATGAATGGATATTGTAAGAACGTAGAACTTACAGGGTATGATCAGACTCGTGGCTTAGTACCAATAGAGCCTGAAATAGAGACATCTCTCAATTCTCAAGAGTTTGTCTCCAAAGGATAATGCGAAGGACATCTTTTGGAGTGGCCTCCCAGTTCTTTGTGATGCTCTCTTATCAGGAACAGATATGTGGCAGCCATGAAAATGCACTTCTCAGATCTTCTCCTGTGAGGACTATAACTGATGGATGGCCACCTCTGGGAACGCTGAGTCCACCACAACACTCATACGAAAGGCCATCCTTCCCATGAGCTGCTTTCACCAATTACCAAGTACGGTGGGGATATTGAGGCAGGCGACTTCCTGCAAGGTCGCAAGAATTTTCTGATTCTTGACTTTGACTCAAGAACTCCCATTGGCTCAGCCAAAACTTTCTTAATGCGACAGTCTTAGAGTCTGCTGATCCAACTTTGCTTCCTTCCTCCTTCTCTCCCTTGCAGAGATTACCCCTGCATTCTGGTGTCCTCTGCACGCCCCCTTTATCCTTTACAGCTGGTTCCCCTAGCTCATGGGGAAGCATGTGTAATGCTGCCTTGATGTCTGCTTCTTAAAAGGCCAAATATAATAATGCAAGATCACATCTACGGGGAAGGGGAGATGCAAACACTTAGTATGTGTTCTAGGATCCAGCCATAATTGCTACAGGACTGAACAACTGGCCCAAGTGGGGCCATGGGATTCAGAGTCCCAGAACCGTGAAGTTTAAAGGACAGAGATGTACTGACTGAGCGTCCAAGGAGCTCAGGCATATTCAAGAACTCCTTGGAGAAGAAACCCATTGGCTCAAATGTTGAGATCCTGAAGCTGCCTTCATACCTTCTCCCATATTTTTGTTTTAAATTATCCCTTTATATTTTTATGATTCTCCAATTTTCTTCCACTTAATTTGTTATTTTTCCTTTTGCTTAACCTCGTCATAATTTATTTCTGTCACAACTAGACAAATCTGAGCGACAACGGTGCAGCGCAGAGCAGATGTTTCATAAGGTTTTTCTGGCGCTGCACATTTTTCTGCCTATGCGTTGAGGTATCAGGCCTCGAACGGCATCTGTGTGGTGTTGACTTTTGCCCTCTGCATGAAGTAGGCTTTATTTTTCAATTGCGAAAATCTTCATTTTTTCTAGGGTATTGACCATAAGTTTGAAACTCCCAAAGTGAAGTTTAAAAACAACCCACACCATTGGAAGGACATTTTAATAGAAGTTATGGGGAAGGATCCGTCAAGCATCATTTGCAAAATCTCACACATAAAGAGAAGGTGCTCAGAAACTGAGAAAAGGGACATCTTGTCCTCTTGAGAAAGGTCAGAGATCTCCATTACTAAAGCAACATTGTATTTTCTGTGTGGATCTTAGAGAGATATTACCTTCCAGGGTTGAATTGTGGACAAAATATAAAAGAGCTTAGATATCAGGGGAAAAACACTACCAGAAGAGGCAAAATGAAGCAAAAACAGAGGTGCCTTACAGATGACGTTCTCTGAAAACACTCCACCAACCCATAGCTCTCTAACAATGTCAGCATGTTTCTAAATGCCCTAGACACGCCTGTGAGGACGGAACTTGTCAAAGTGCAAGTGACAAAATGGCATGGAATCATATCACTTTTCATTTTCATCAGAATCAGAGATGAGGTTGGAAGCCCAGAGCTCTGCAAACTGAGGCACCCACGTGATAAAACAGGCCACACCACCTCCAAAAGCAGAGTGACCAGTATGTTTTGAATTTTATGAGAAAATTTTGCATTTTTCCTTTGGTTTTCTGAGTGATTCAGAAACAGATGGCAGAACTTTTAAGGACTGCTTTTTTTAATATATTTTATTGATTTTTTACAGCGAGGAAGGGAGAGGGATAGAGATTTAGAAACATCGATGAGAGAGGAACATCGATCAGCTGCCTCCTGCACACCCCGCACTGGGGATATGCCCGCAACCAAGGTACATGCCCTTGACCGGAATCGAACCCGGGACCCTTCGGTCCACAGGCCGACACTCTATCCACTGAGCCAAACTGGTCAAGGCTAAGGACTGTTTTTAAAGGCTCCAGAAATCTTTTTTTCTTTCTTTCTTTTTAGTCAAACACCAGTCCATTGATTGTACCCACTGAGGGAAGAGTGAATAAAGTTATAAACATAATATACACTCAGAGACATGGAACCTTTGTCAATTAGAAGGATGTGGTCTAGATTTTCAATCAAAAGAATAAGGTGATAAACCCAGAATCTATTTGGCCTCAAGTGTTCCCTCAGGAGTTTACAAATATATTTTCAAACACCAGACAAGCTCATCATTTCTGGTCTGAGCAGCGAAGTCTAGATATATACATCATTACATGAGTACCAAACCCCCGAGCTCTTCTGGGTAATTTCAAACACTTTTCATTTAGGTTAGAAACTGAGAGGAAGACAGATGATTAATCATCATCTGCTTAATCTCCAATGACAGAATTGAAGAGCGCAATTTTATTTCTGGCCTGACTCACTTCTGTCTTAACATTTTGGAAGCGGAGGGAAGATAGCAGACATGCTTGGGAACATTCTTTCCTGCCTCTCTACGCAGAGACCACAGCATACCTTTCCCTCAGAGGCCCAGTGACATGTTTTCCCCACGGAGGATCTGGAGCAAGTGAAGTCTCCATGTGGCGAATATGCCCACCCTGACTAACTCCGGGCCACTGATGTCTCCTCTCCTTACGGGGACATAGCTCATTTAGTAGCTTATCTCTCCCTGCCCAGTGGGCTCCAGTGTCTCTCCTCCCAACACTCCTTTAGCAATTTGACTGAACAAAACCAGAAATCTCCCCAGGGAGAAGCAATAATTTATAATCCATTTAACTCCAAATGGGGAAGAGAGATGTCTACAACAGCAACAATGGGCCAACATTTAGAGTGCTTCTTATGAGCCATGTTCTGTGTAGCTCTTACTACAGTTCTGAGTCATGTACTCTTACTAACACAACTTGTAGATGAACAAACTGAAGCACAGAAAAGGTGAAAATAAAATTGTTAAAGTCACAACACTCAATAACAGTAAGAAGTGTTCATAGAGTAAGAAGTAGAGATGAGATTTGAGTCTAGGCACTCTGGTTGAAAAGCTGGGACCCGTTTACCACTGTGCTGGCTGTGTTTCCTCTGTAGCTCCTAATTATCCTCCTATCTAATAAAGAGGGAATATGCTAATTGACTGCCCTGCCCTCAAAGATGGTGGCACCCACAGCCAATAAGGAGGGAATACCCTAATTGACTACCATGCCATCAAAGATGGCAGTGCCCACAGGCACAAGATGGCAGAACCCAATCCCCTCAGCCCCCCAGCCACCCAGGGCCGGCCTGAGGTGCAGACAAGCCTTGGATGGAGGCTGCCCAGCCACCCAGGACCTCCCAAGGCTCAGGTAACCAGGGCAAGCCGAGGCTTGCTGGTAACCAGTGGCAGCAACCGAGGTGTAATGGGGAGTCACCTTCCCCTGATTGCTGGGTTGCCTCCAGCCCCTTAGGGCTCCCAGACTGTGAGAGGGGGCAGGCTGGGCTGAGAGACTCCCCCTCCAGTGCATGAATTTTCATGCACTAGGCTTCTAGTGTAAAAATAATCTGCAAAGATGCACCTTTGTCCACTGTTAAAATTACATAGCTCATGGGAGCTCAAATGTCACTTCAGAGTCTTTTCTCTCCATGTACACCTTACCCATTGGGATGGTCTGCCCCAAAGAGCAAGTCTCCAGCTCTTTGTGACATGTGAACAGTTCAGTTCAGAATTCCAAAATTACAAGGTTTTGTTTTTAGGGCTTTGCTCTTGTCTAGTTGTTTGTTTTTCAGTTCTTCCCTCTCTAACTAAAGAAGGTGAGTAACATTTCCCTAGACCGCACACACACAAAAAAAGCTATGGTTCCATGAGGCAACTGCCTCACCCCCATTCCAGTGGGCTTAGTTTCAGGTTTTTTTAATCCCTTCTTGACCATCCTTCGTTGGTTGAGAGCACTCCAGGTCACTGTGCAGCCACTAATAACATGCACACTTGCTTTAACTTGGGTGGCCCTTCCCTTCTGGTCAGGGAACATAACATGGAAACTTATTTCCATGGTATCAGACATGAGCTTGGCTGAAAAGACTATGAGGAATGTATAAAGAAATATTTATTATGATTCAATTATACAAAAACTGTTTTACCTCCTTTTGTGGGAAGGTATAAAGGAAATAAAAAAAAATGCAGCCCAATAGGGAATGGTCTGAACAGGAGCTACCCACCGTGGCTAAGTGAAGTCAATAGTCTGACAGTGTCTTAATAAGTTGTCAAGATTCCTAGAGTCAATAATTTCCATTGTTGCCATTGCCTGCCTCTGGAGACAGGGAAATAAACAGCCCATCTCCAACCCACATAAAGCACAGATGCCTTCCAAACCACAAGTTTGCCCTGGAAACTTGTCACTGTCATGCCAGCTGCTTGTGTGTTACCTTCCACAGATTCCATCCACAGACAGGAAGGTCTCACTGCTGCAAAAGAAAAAAGGGGGGAAGGGAACAGCCTAAGGAAACAAGCAAAAAGTAAACCTGGGAGCCTTTCCAATCAACTAATAAAAAATGGGAACATTTATTTCAAAGTTCATATAAAAATGAAAGCCAAAGAGTGTGGGTCATGCAATGTCATCCCATCCAGTATCTAGTGCATGCAGTACATGGAACATAACAAATGCTCACAAATGTGTGATGAATGAATTTCTGTAAAATGTGTCAGATTAAAAGGTTCTAAGAGGTGAATAAAGCAAGGATATCAGCGAGTATGTTGCAAGGTTGGCCTCCAGTCAACAGAGAAAGTCAGTGCTTCCAGCTTTGTTGTCCACTGTGGAGACAGTAGGACCAAGTCAGGGGGGAAAGCCGCATGGAGGAGGCTGGCGATTGCCCAGCATAGTGTCTTGCCATTCAACTGAGTAATTAGCCACCTTACTTTGCTACTGGCCTGAAAGCTATGTGTTTTCATGGAAAAGAATTAGTCCTGCCTCCTGCTTCTTTCAGCAATGCCTGTTCTCTAGAGTCTGTCTGAAGGTAACATAAGAAGACCCATCATTTCTCGGTCCTCCATAGCAGCTTAATAATTCTGTTGTCTAAAGAACTAGGTCAGGGACAATAGTTTCTCACCAGAATCTTTAAAAAAATTTAAAACTAATTTAAAATAATTTAGACTAATTTTATTTTCCTAGTATCACCCAGGAAACAATTCTGTCTGAAAATTGTACCCAGGTCCCTTTTCTGTTCTTTCCCCTGGTCTGTGTTCTGGAAGGCCCACCCCTGTGACTATCACCTGGGATCCTCTGGCTCCCAGTTTTCTTCAGCCAGTGAGAGACCATCCTGCTTATACTGTGACTCTGGCAGGGGCCACAGGCTGCTATGACAACGGCTCCTTCCACATCTCCAGCTCCCTTCTCCCTCCCTCTTTAGGGCTCAGGATGGTAGTAAAACCCCACAGTTTTGGCTGCCTCACCATTCCTTGTTGATCACCTGAAACCTTCCCCACCCATTCAGTAAATTGTTTTCATTAAACACTTTGAGTGTGCTGTGTAACTGATACACTGTACGAAATAGTTTCATTTTTATCTTAAGTATGTCAGGAAACCAGTGAAATGTTTTAAGCATTGGGGGAGAAATGTGGGAGTAAAGTCATAATTAGATTTGAATTTCAACAATGTGATTCTGGCTATGGTTTGGGAAACAGATTGAAAGAAGATGAAGTACATACAGCTGGATCAGTTAGAGAATTACTGTAGTGGTCCAGAGGGGAAATGATGAGCTTGGGTTATATATTGATAAAGGTGAAGATGGAGGATTCAGGAGATGTATGAATGTGAAATCAACAGAATCCGGTGATGGAATCAATATGGAGGCAGGCGGGGGAGAGGGGGGGAGGGTGGAAGGTGAGAGACTGAAATGTCAAAAGTAACCTCTTATTTTGTAGGTTGTGGTCATGCAGCATTGGGTGAGAATGCAGCAGTGGGAGACCAGATTTCTAGGAGAATGCTTATCATTTGATTTAAGGCGTGCCCATGAAGCGTTGCCTTTATAATATCTAAGTAAGCATATAAATGCACAAGTCTAATAACTCAGAGTAGAGGTCTAGACTGGAGATTTTGCATTTGAGAGTTGCCTCTGTATAGGTGTTAATTAACCGTGTGAATTATGACTCCTGGGAATGAGAAGTGCTTTCACTGTCCCAGATAGAAATTTTATGGAGATTCTTAAGGGACCTTAAAAACAAAGAGAGATAAAAGATGGGAAGTGAATCTGCCAACTGTTGTTTTTTTATTGCTCAGATCAGATACAAACATTAATACAAAAATTCAAAATGTAAAATAATAAAAAGAGCTCCTTTATAAAGTACATAATATATAATTTTTCATGATGCAAGTCTGATGCAAAAATGTTTAATGCCTTATAAGAGGATGCATGCTAAGTGAACAAAGTGAGATACTTATGTTCTCAAAAAAAATATTTTTTTTTACCCTAAAGTGCTAGGACTTTATATTGTACATATTTAAGTGAAGTTGTCATGGTAACTAAGTGCAGCAGGTTACCATCATTACTTGTTCTATTCCATGTCTTGGAGAATATGGCCTAGGTTTCTATCCAGCTCACCCATGTCCAATTCAAAATTAACTCCCTGATCCAGAGTCCTTTCTTCATCAATTGCATAGAAATTTTCCTCAACTCTTATACCTATGTTCTCTAAGAATATTTTCTGGATCCAATCATGCTATAGGATCCCTTTTCTATCTAGTTTATAATTAAAATGCCTAAATCTGAATATGTAGAACAAAAATATCTAGTTTTGTAAATGTATCCAAACAGGGCTACCTTTTGGTACAAGAGGCATTGTTTTGATTATAAATGTACATGTATTGAAACAGCTCATAAAACAATGCTTACTTTTCCCACTTGCAGGCCACTCTAAAATTTTCTATGCTATCCTGCTTAGGTTTTTAAAACGCTGATTGAGATCTGTCAGCTTGATTTCACAATCCACTTGTGAGTCCCTACCTCCAGGTTCCTACTGGCTTCTGATTCCTGACTTCATCCTGGCTCCTCCCCAGTTTCATAGTTCTGTCTTTTGTCATTAAGTTTTGCTAATTTTTGACCCAGAATAATTAGGTGAAAGGAAAAAGAAAAATAGTGTGATAAGCAGCTACATGAGGATACAGTTATGTGTGTATATACACACGTGTCTTTGTCACAGTCCTGGGAACTCATTCTTTCATCTGCTCTCAGGATGTTGCTGGTTTTTTATGTTGTTGTTTATTTGTTTGTTCTGGTTTTTTTAAAATATATTTTATTGATTTTTTACAGAGAAGAAGGGAGAGAGATAGAGAGTTAGAAACATTGATGAGAGAGAAACATCGATCAGCTGCCTCCTGCACACCCCCTACTGGGAATGTGCCCCCAACCAAGGTACATGCCCTTGACCGGAATTGAACCTGGGACCCTTCAGTCTGCAGGCTGAGGCTCTATCCACTGAGCCAAACCGGTTAGGGCAGGATGTTGCCGTTCTGTTTGTTATATCAGACACATTTAGGAGAAACTCTTGCCTGGGCTTCATGACAAGAAGAGCAATGTGCTTCTGCTGAGCAATTAGACGCCATTTAACTTGAGGACACAGTACATTGTAAAGATGACAAGATTCCCATTTTCGCGTTGGCTGCCAGAAATCACCAAGCTAAACACAAGGTACATTCTCTTCTTTTCTAGGCCCAAGTTCCAGTCTCAGTCTTATTTTTCCTTCATCTTTTTGTGCTATTTTGCATTTTGCATATCTTTGAAAATCACCTCAGGTGTTTTGTTTTTTTTCTTTTCTTCCTGGAACATTGCAGAATATAAAGGAAAAGGGGGTATAAAGAAAGATGAGAAGCACATCGATGCGATGGTTAAGAACATGAGCCCTGGAGTCAGGCAGCTGAGTTTTGTGGGAACCTAAAAGAGGGAACATTCCTTTTCACACATTGGTGTTCTCATCAATAAAATAAAGGGAATAAGAACCTCTTCGGCCGAGGCCTATTGTGAGGATTACGAGATACCAGTAGTGCATGTGGAATATTTTGCTGAGTTCGTCACATGTAGTAAGTGCTCAGTTAATGTGAGATATTGTTGTAAAAACAAATGCATTTGAGTTTCTGGACACACACACAGAGGCATGTGGGGCATGAGGAAATATTAACGGCACTTTATTGTTCTGAAGCAAGTGAGACATATGAAAAATGGTGCTTTCATAACATCCTAGTGCCTTCAGAAAATTCTAGTAAAATTTTTGTGAGGTAGTTCTATTAGTGAGTTCAGGCTGTCATAACAATGCCACAGACTGGCAGGGGGGTGGGGGGTGTTAAATAACAGAATTTATTTTTCTCACAGTTCCAAGGCAAAGAAGTCCAAGACCAAGGTGCCCATAAATTCTGTTTGTGGTGAGACCTCTCTTCCTGACTTGTAGACCCTCTCATGGCCTCTCCTCTAAATGGAGAGAGAAAGAGAGAGAGAGAGAGAGAGAGAGAGAGAGAGGAGTTCAAATACAGTCACATTGGGGATTAGGATTTCCACATAATGAATGTTGAGGAGACACAATTCAGACTAGAACATTGGTAGAAAGGTGTATGGGAACTACCAAGGAGAGAGGAAAAATAAATAAACAACTGCCCAGAGAATGGGGTTGTTTTCCAATGTGGAAAGAGGAGGAGAAAGAGGTCATTTGAGGGCAGCTCACGGACCAGAACACACAGTTGAGAGGAAGGCAGGGCTGCTGTTGACACGGCTGCAGAAGCTGTGCTGGAGAAGCCCCGGCTGTCATCTGTCGTCTGTCATCCGCCTGAGAATCACAGCTTCAGATCTGAACACAGCCGGCTCTTCACGAGAAGAGGCCTTTTCCCAAGCCTCATACAACTGCTGCTGCTCGGCCATAAACGCCCTGCGGGCTGGGCTGTTTCTTAATGGCTCTGCTTGCCTTGGGGTGATCAGTGTTCAGTATGCCCTCCATCAGCCCCGCCCACCTTGTCGTTTTCTCTTGACCACTCATCTCAGCGAGGGCATCTTTTTTTTTCAGATTTCATCTATCAAAATCTCTAGGAAATGTTCTGTAGATGAAAGTACAACAGGGAGGCAATGGTGACTCTGAGCAAAGGCAGGGAAGGATGTGTGCGAGTGTGTGTGCACAGTAAGAGGTCTTGAAAATCAGTCCTTTTTATTATATGAAAATCCTCAAATCAGCTGCAATGAGGAAATATGAAGCTGGTATGAAAACTCTTGAGTTCAAAATATCTTTCTATTCAAACCTGGCTAACACTAAGATGAACTGGGATTGAGATGGGACAATGACCAAATCTTTGTCTACATAAATCTCACACAACAATTTAGCTAATTTTTTCTACCTTCACCAACAATAAAAATACATATATAAGCTGCAAAAGGAGAAGGTACAGGAGCAATAGGAGAGGGGGAGGAATGGTAAAGAGGGCCTGGAGGAGGAAGAGGGGAGGGAGAAAGATGGTGAGTGAAGGGAACCGAAGTTTTGCCACCCTGAAGCTGCGTTCTGGGATATTGATTTTAAGCTGTTTATTAAGAAACAAGACTCAGAAAGGACCTTAGATCCTCCAGCCTTTCCTGCCTAAGAGATGTAGACAAAGAAACCTGCTTTAGGAAGGAAATCTTAGGATGTCACCTTAGCCTAATTTGAATTAAGTATGGTAAACAGAGGGCCTTGCACAGGGGCCTGTTAGCTAGACTCCCCCTATGTCCCTTTGTTTCTGAATCCTAGCAAGAATTTCACACCACGTGTGTTCCACTGTTCCTCAACTACCTGTAAATGCCCATTGTCACTTCTAAAATCTAAGACCGTACTCCCCCTTTTCTTCTTTGTCCAAAAATGTCATATACCCAATGATGCCCCACTGTTTTTGATATTTTCATGCATATGTGAATTCCCCATGAGCATGTATGAACACTTCGGTTTTCTCCTGTTAATCTGTGTCTGTTAATTTGATTATTAGCTCAGCTAGAAGAACTTAGACAGTGGAAGGGAAAATATTAACTTTGTTTTAGCCTCCACAGAAAAAGAGAAATAAGAAAAGGACAAAGAAGAGGAAGGAGAGGAGTGACAGGAGGGAGAGAAGGGAGCAGGTATAGAACGGGAAAGGAAAGAGGGAAGAGGGCAGGGGCAAAATGTTGTAAAGGGCTGTGGATAAGAATTAGGTCAGGTCTGAGATCTAGGTCCCAACTGTGGCCCTTAAACTTGCAGTCTTTGAACTTACGTGTGAATGTTTGACTCTTTCGGGGGCTGACTCCATTTCTTTCTCTGTGTGTGTGTGTTACTGCCTTTGAGCTGGCTCTGACTCTATGAGGAAGTGATGTCCCCATTGGCCCTGCTCAGCCCCTGTAGAGGGGCTTCTTTTATGAAGTCAATCCATCTCCTATTTGCTCTTCCTCTTCTCTTGTGGCTTTTATTTTTCCCAGTCTTTTCCAAAGAACCATGCCTTTCTCATGATGATGGTGCCTGATGCTTATGGTACAGAGCTCACTGCATTAGGCAGCTACTGCTCCAAGGGATCTCAGAAAACTAGATGCTAGTGACTCAGCCCTTTCCAATTTGATTTCCCTGCCCTTGTTTTGTCCCTTAGCGATTCTATGATGAGAAGACTCATTCTGATACCATTCAGAGATGCCATGCAGTAAGCCTGCTTTTTGATGCCTGTGCTGCCTAAATGGCCTTCTGGGGGCCCTTAAGGATTGAGATCCCTCCAACAGGAATCAGCCCCCTCTGGACTGAGTTTACTCTCTAAGGAATAGCAAGATTACAGTGCAATCTCTCATGTTTTCATAAACTTTAAGGAATTAATGCTGATAGCGTCGATGTAAGGTGCCCCAGTGTGGAGACAGTCTGTGACTCAGGGGTCCTCAAACTTTTTAAACAGGGGGTCAGTTCTCTGTCCCTCAGACCATTGGAGGGCCGGACTATAGTTTTTTTTAAAAAAACAACTATGAACAACTTCCTATGCACACAGCGGCGGCAAAAACACCCAGTGGGCTGGATAAATGTTTTCAGCTGGCCGTAGTTTGAGGACTCCTGGCTCTGTGTCATCAGACACAGGGGCAAGACTGCACTCACAGCTCGGGTTCAGGCTGACTTTCTGCCATGGCACAGCCTGCCTCACCGCCGTGTAGGAGGCTCACACTGAAGAATCTGGCCTGCAACTATTGCTGGCACAGTCCTGGGAACCCTTCCACCACCGCCATCGCCCGTATGCACAGCCTCTGCGCAGCCTCATCTGGATTCAGAATGCTACAGGGGAGAACCCGCCTAGGCATTCTGTAACCCAAGCCACAGTCTGAGAGCCAAACCATTTCACCCACTGGCATCCAACAGTTCAGAAAATGCACTAAATTTAGAACGTCCAAGTAAACACTGAAGTTCTTTCTGCTTGGGTCCAAAGAGCTGCTCGGGACACCACACCATTAACAAAGCAGTGTAACTGACAAGGGGCAATGGCCAAAGTGAGTGCAGTTTGGGAAACAGCGAGGCTCTCCATGCCTCTGTACATTAGCCCAGCAGCTGTCACTCCCTGGCAGGCCACAGAGCCAGGCTGTAGCAATAGCACACATTTTGGGGATGACTCCAGCACTCCCTGTGCTTGGCCTCCCTTGGTCACAGACCATCAGAAAGGGTCTAGCTTGGTCACTTTTTCTTCTAACCACATCAGATTAAAGCCTTTGCCTTTAGCAATTTGTTCCCAGCACAAGGTATTTCCAAGTAAAAAGCAATCGTGTAAAATCTACCACCAGGCCACAGAACAGGCTTAACATTTGATGTATTTAAGCAATCATGCCTATATTTTTCTTTTGTTACCCTAAAGCAGTGGTCGGCAAACTGCGGCTCGTGACCACATGCGGCTCTTTGGCCCCTTGACTGTGGCTCTTCCACAAAATACCGACTTTTGCGCATGGGCCACAAAGTTTCAATCGCACTGTACGTGCAAGCCCGCATGTGGTATTTTATGGAAGAGCCACACTCAAGGGGCCAAAGAGCCACATGTGGCTCAGGAGCCGCAGTTTGCCAACCACTGCCCTAAAGCAACTCACTGACTCCAAATGTTAGCCCCCTTCAGCTCCATACATCAGGCGGCTGCAAATGGGGGAGAGGAGGGTCTATCAAGGAATTCCAAGATTTCAGAAGCGCTCACAGAGAGAGTATGGTTCCCCCAGATAAGACTGCAGGTGCTCACTAGCATATCAGGGTCTGTGCTTCAGGCTGGAGTTTATATTGTAATGCAGAAAATATTCTCTTAAAAAACCATGTTGATCCAAAATCTTGATTAGCAGTTATCTAACTCTTTTAATTATTAAGAAGCAGTGAAACAAATTTTTCATATTCAATGTACTTTGGTAGGTTGATTGTTTCCAAATATGGGGCCCAGGAGGGGACCATAACAAAAGAAGTTCTTGAGGGTGAGAATAATGGAAACTACTGAGAAATTATTCTAAAGATGTAATTGAGGCAAATGTATCTACACACACACACACACACACACACACACACACACACACATTTACCCCAGCCCTACGTGTGATAAGGTAAGTTAAAAGCAGCATAAAAGACCAGTATCAGATTTGTTAATAAATTATGATAGACCTATATAGCACAAATACTAAGCCAACATTAAAACATGATGCAGATGTCAATTTATTGAAAGGGAAAAATTTTCACAGTATATTGCTAACTGAAAAATAACAGGTTACAAAGCAGTTTAATGATCCTGGTAAACCCTAAAGAGGGGTTGCCTCTGGATGGTGTGTATTTTACAATTTTCATTTGATTATCTGTAATTTCTGACTTTTTTGTGTGCTTTTGTAATAAGGAAAAAATTAAAAGAAAAATACAAAAATAAATGCCATGGCCAGGAGAGAAGAAAAATCATAATGCTGAACAACAGATAGATTTAAGGTCACCCGAAATGCAAATAAAATAGAATAAATGGAATTGTTGAAATAAATATGTAATGAATTTGAGAAAATCCAAAGGCCTGAACCTGGGAAACCTCTGTCTTTGCTCCTCTAGTCTAGAATCCCTTCCCCATAGCCCTCTCCTACTTCTGTATGCATGAAGCTTTCTCTTACTTCTCTAACCCTGCTGTTGAAAATTCCATTTACACCAATTTTCAAAATCACATTACACATTTTATTGTACTTTAAAAAATGGTCACATTTCATTTTGGACTCAATGTTAGTCTTTCTTTTCTAATTCTTTCCTTTAACCTCCTTATTCTTCAACCAGTTTTTAAAGCCTTTGTACACTGAAAATACCATTAGAGCTTTATCTTATCCCCATTTGGGTCTCACCACAATATGGAACTTAACCAGCCCAGAGCCGTCCACGTAGTAGACATTCAAGAAACCCAAATTCAATTGTCCATGAGACCTGGGTCATGTCTGATTATCTTGGCACCTCCCTTAGTGCCTTATGGTAACTCACGCACAATAAATATTGGTGAACAAAATGAGTAACCAAATTATGAGAACAGGCTCTGGCTTCTTTTATGTTTACTATACAATTCTCAGCCATTTCTCTCTCCCTTTAGCTCAGAAGTTCTCAGTGATGGGCCTTTTGGTTCCACAGGGGATGTATCTGGAGACTTTTTAAATGTTATAACTGGGAAAAGGGAAGATGTTACTCCACCGAGAGGGGAGAGACGAGGGATGATGCTACACATCCTAAAATGCAGAGGATAGATTCCTACAACAGAGTGTTATTTAGCCAAAAATGCCAATAACACCAAGATTGAGAAATCCTGGTTTTGCTGTATATGTACCTCTAAGAGCCATCAGCACATCACACTCATTTATTTTCTTCTCCTCTTTTACTGTCCCAACATACACACTTACATAGCTTTTTTAAAAAATATATATATTTTATTGATTTTTTACATTTGGGAGCATTTCCTTATCTTTAATTTTTTTTCGGAACACTTTTTGCAGGTTAGAGTTATTCTTTAAATGTTTGGTAGATTTCAACAGTGAATGCTCCAGATTTGGCCCAGCTTTCTGCATGCGCTTTTTAAATCTA
>NW_006283548.1:128442-187676 GCF_000327345.1 Myotis davidii
GTGAAGACAAAAAAACTGCAAGTCTTTCTGGACCCAGTGTTGTCATCTGTCTAGTGAAGAATAAGACCTGCCCCACTACCTTTCAGGGTTATTATGAGGATAAAATAAAAGAATCAATCTTTAAATGTTTTTAGAAACAGATGGGATATATTAATAAGCTTTGCCAATATATACATAATGAGGGGGGAAATGGGATATTTAGTAAAGCATGAATTTCACTCCTTCACCAATAAACACGTTTATTTTCTATTCTGAGTCATCCAATACACATTTGTTAAGATGTATCTATATAAAACAAAAAATGCTACCGGGTTTTTTATGCAAAGAAATCATGCAATTGTATGACATGAAGGTAATCATTTCTGGGCTCTGGACAACTAGAAATATTTTTGTTAAGCTGGAAAATGCTTTCCTTCTTTCTCTATATGGGCATGAACCAGGGTTGTATAAAGTGTGGCTGAGTTAAATCCAGAACTCATTATCATGGCCCTGTAATCAGACAGGAATCATTTTTGTTGAAGATTTTGCTGAAGTCTGATTTATGTGAACTTTGCCTCCTTCAGTTTGGCGGCCAATATCTAAAGCTCTTGAATTCCTAATCTATAGATCACATATGTTGAGAGCTCAAATCCAAGAAACTGCCCAAAGAAAACATCAGAATCTTCTGAATGAAGGGAGTTCTCAGAGCTTAAGAATTTAGACCTTAAACAGAACATAACAATGTTGAAAGGCATGAGCAATTGTTTTAACACAAACCAGGTACACTGACTCTTTGGTCAGGCTCCAAAGCGTTGATTTGATCCATCAGGATGGTTTAAAATATGCATGATTGTGTTTTGAGGAGCATAATGCTCACTAATCCTGTAACTACACGCCATGATTTTATGCGCATGCTTGAGAGACATATTGTGTTTTCCAATTTTTTTCTAAATTTATGGCCAAGGGGTTTTGAAAATTTGGTCCTTGTGAGAATATGGGCCAGTTGGAAAGCTCTGGAGGAGGAATTGCTGTTTTAAAATGTCTACAAGAAAACAAGATGCTGAACACACTTTTGAGTCAAAAGTGTAGCTGTGTGAATTGATAACTTTGTCAACCATTCAATAAATACTTATGGAATGACTTCTATGTAAATATAGCAAGAGAAAGGTATTGTGTTAAGGGTGAAGAACTTGCAATCTATCTGGAAACATACATGTATGAAAATGTCATCTGAGAGATGTCACCAGACAATGAATGAAATTTGTCAAGTGATGAGCAAAGTCAATAATTCCTAAATGTGAGAGAAGAAAGATGTCATGACATATAGAATGACAGGAAAGATTCATGGTGATAAGGAACTTGGACTTGTCATTGAGTGACAGGTAGACTGGTCAGGTAAAGAGGAAGGAAAGGAGAAACATTTTTGAGTGAGCTCTGATGAGAGAAAAGATGCAGAGGTGGAAGTTTATTAATGCATTTAAAATAAGGAATCATTAAAGTCATGTTTATGTCCAAAGTGCTCTGCTAACTTTCATGGATGCAAATCTGGATTCACCACACAGTGTAACTTTAGAGAGGGCACAGTCTAGTTCAAGGACATAATTACAAATACCAGTGTTATAGTGCAGCGATCTCCAATGTGAAGTGCAAACCCTGCGGATTCTGGAATGTGCAAGGTGGTCTGGAGGGGTACAGAAGAAAATAAAAATTTTTCTAATTATATTTATTCTTAATTTTATCATTTTTAATTTGCATATGTTTTATATGTATAAAAAGGTGCTATGTTAGAATGTGTTTACATCGTTTATAAATAAGTATACATACATTACAGATGAGAGCTCAACAATATTTGCTAACAATAGTGTAAGCTCAAAAGCTAGTAGAGCCCCGCTATAATGTTGTATCTGTTACACTGGAAGTGTGAACAAATCCTCTGGCATCCAGAGCCCTGAGGTTGAACAATGTCCACATGAAACCAAAGCTGGGGTGAGGACAAAGGGAAGGAGAGTAGCAGGTGATATGCTAGAGAGGGGCAGATTTGGGGTTACACCTGGGAGGTAGCCTAATCTCACAAAAGCAGATAGGGGTTATAGATGAGCTTGGGGGCTAAATTAGGATGTGCTAGGGCAAATTCTCATCTGCAGCAGAGCAATGTCTCATGCAGAAATTCTAGTTAGAGAAGAACTAGGTATGAAAAGACCAAGATTGCCTGTGCTTGTTTGTTTTTTTGGGGGGGTGTTTTGGGTTTTGTTTTGTTTGTTTTTTGCAAGTTTGCTGATTCTGAACTACGAATAAAAGCCTCACCCTTTACAGCAGGTTAAACATTCATGGCTCATACACTTTGGAAGCTCATATCCACAAATTAATATTTTCTATTTCAGAAATAAGACTTCCTTTAAGAAAATACATAAGGTTAAAATCCTCTAGCCTGTTACTTCCAAATTAGCCATGCTCTGAACAGAAGACATTGCCAAGATTAAATCATCCCCGCTATCTATCTACCAATTTCTCCTTTCCAGACCAAAGACTATAGACACATTTTTCCTCATTCCTCATACTCAATTTAGGTATTGTTTAATGGAATGTCCCCCACCCCCATAGACCTGATATAGCCCTGCTGTGCATGTGAATGAAAATCAGGTTACAAAATATTGCATCCCAACCTAGTAAATACCTTTACTTTCTCACCATGGAATAAGAGAGCAAGTGCTAGAAATGAACCCTCGATGCCATTGTATGGTAGAACTGTTAGAGTAATTATGTTGTACAAAGATATTATTGGGTATCAGAACACAGAAAGAAATCAGTATCACTGATGGCTGCTGGTTTGCATGGCTGGTAATGTATCAAATGCATAATATTCATTGTCCTTTAGTTCCAACTACAATCTACAAGCTTCATAAGCACAATTAGAATACAGACAATCACCAAGGAAGAGATTGTTTTGCAGGTTATGAAATATTTTTGGCTGCCAGTAAGGAAAAGAAATTCCTCTTCTGAGAGCTTGAGGCTACTAATTTTCTGTGGCCTCAAGTAAGCAAAAATGTTAACAACTTATTTTGGATGAATCCTTGAATTTTCATGGCCTATCATGAAAAGAAAATATTTCCTATGAAAAATGAAATGTTAATAAATCCTTGGGCATCCTCATAACACAAGAATTAAATAAATTAAAAGGAAACTTTCCACAGAGAAGTCCTGGAGTTCTACTAAGATTCTTCTCTCCCACACCTCCCAATAAAAAGCAGTCCAAAAGTCATCAGAAGTGCCTATAAAAATAGGAGTGTTCCAATGGACTGACTCCATTGCTCAATGTCCAACTTGAGCAAGCTAGTAATACTGCACCAGGGAAAATGGAAAACAGCATAATCCAGGGTCCAGATCTGTGTTAGAGATGTGTCAAATCATTTGTGTAAAATAGAACTCTACAATTGGAAAAAAATTACAGTATGGGGGTTTATTTAATTCAAAATAGTCTATCATCTTTCATGTTTAGCTAATTGGCTTTCCCTGGAAAAAGCTAATTTTTTTAAATAATAAAAAATATATAAATCTCTAAATGTTTTGTTATAATGCCTCCAATGGTAGAATTTGAGAAGAGCTATTTATGCTTACTCTCAATTCAAATATTATTCTTGCTTCATTTATCACCTGTCTGAAATTGCCTGAATGCCTTTCTCCAAGAGATAACAGGAATCCATTCGTATGTCTCAAAGACAGCTGGACCACCCGACTAATCTACTAGGGGACTCAAAAGTTATATTTAATCAACTGCAGCCTCATCTGGAGATGTTCTGAGTTCTACATTAGAGCACATAATAAATAACAGGCTAGAATTTGGCACTTTCCTTAGTGGGGCTTTGACACTGTGAGTTCCCTGTTTCCTCCGAGCCTCAAAGCAGCTTCTTAGACTTCAGGATGCTGACATAGGTTTGGGGTTGCAATTTTTTATTCTAGTTATACAATTGCTAACTATCTGAGTAGGTTATATTATTCAGTCCAATATATAACAGGGTCCTAATTTACCAGGGTGACTAGATGGATGAATCGGTAGATAGGCATAGAGATAGATGAGTAAATCCTATAAGAAGCATGATAGTTTGTTCACTTATGAGTAAATGAACACCCATGAACTCACTGCATACACACCGATGATAGTGATTATTAATAATGGGTATTCAGCAACAAATACCTTTACTTTCTCTTATTTGATAAAATTTAATTCCCACTTTAAAAGAAACACATTTGAAACATAGAGTGGTTTAAATTATCCAGAAATATATCCCCCAAACACTATAGTATGGATGATTTTTTTATTACAACTAGTTCATTTTTTATTGTTCTATCTTTTAGTGAATAAAAATGTCCCTTCAGACATGGGATGAGAAAAAATACAATGCAAGCTATTAATAGTAAATGTGTACTGTCCATGGAATCTATTTGCTGGAGATATCTTTAGAGATAGTCTAGTCTGAGTCCCACCCAATGCAAAAATTCCTAGTAAAACATCCTGGACAGATGGTCATCCTGTCTGTCTAAACCTACCAGCAACCAGGAAATACCTTAGAAGGCAGCTCATTCACTGTGGAAGTCTCAGTTTTTCTCAAAACTCTTTCTTTCTGATGGGATGGATGTTCTTGTAACTCCTTGGTTGCCTACCAGGCTACTAGATCTGTGAAAGCATTCTTTAAGGGACCTAGGCTCATGTCTAGTACTGCCACTTTCTTTCAAGGGTTCTACATGCATTAGATATGAGGACAAGAACAAGATGAGAGAGTCACAGAAAATCCTGGGTATCAATGTTATCATCCCAAAACGTTTCACAGTCTTATATGTTGGTTCTAACACTGTGACATTTAACAGGGATAAATGCAAGGCTGTAACACAATTCAATAAACTGGTTACCTAAGGAATGATAGAGGAGACTCAACTAGGCAGAAACATGTGTTAAAAAACTGCTTCTCTTTGTATTCAGACTTCAAATCCTGAGGCTGCGTCCAATTAAAAAATAATGAGACGCTACATGTGAGAGTAGTGTGTGACATGCCCAAATAGTCTGAACAGTCTTAGCTTGGTATTAATAGAAACATAATTTTCTTAAAGGAGGGAAGTGAGATTATCACTTTTTAAAAAGCCAAAAACATGGTCAAACACATTCTTGAACTCTACCTTAGGGGTCTCTGGACAAACTGAATGTGTCCCGAAGAGAGCAATCAGGATGGCAAAGGAGCTAGAAATTGTTTCAGATGTGCAATGGGAACTGAGTGGTTTAACCCAGAGAAGGAAGGTTTAACCTGGCGATTGTGTTGTAAAGAAAACCTGGCCCCAGGAGCAGTGAACCTTGGTCACAGATGAAAATTCAGGGAGTCAGATTTCAGCTCACTGCAAAGCAAGGACTTTCTAACTGGGAAGCGGCCTGGGGACTGGAGGGCTGCTTTATCCAGGACAAGGAGTCCCCCAGTATCAGCAGCTCTCAAGCACTGTGAGATATCCTTATGATGGAAATAAGGACACATATGTAATACCTTAATCAATAAAAAAATTTAAAAAAAGAAAATGTGGCTGAAGGAAAGCAAGCATTGGAAACAGAGAATCAAATGCTTATTGAATGCCTACTACTCGCCAGCTCCCGGGATCCCAGCCTTCACTAAACAAGACAGATACAAGTGCTGTCCTCACAGAGCTTATCTACTCAATGGAAGGGGGATGGACTAAACAGTCTTTCAATTTCCTTAGTCCTGAAATCCTATGATACTGTTACTCTAATATACTCTGTTATACATGATATCACATAGAAATGGAAAAAATTGTCCTGTGTAACTTTATAAATACTTTAGAGAAAAGCGTCCTATAGTATTTGACCCTTGATTCAATGTTTACTGAGTGCCAGTTGGGTGCTGGGTACTGAGGTGCTCCATAAGGAATCACCTCCCCTAAAGGAGGTCAATATCTGTCATTTTAACCACACTTTAAACTCTGCTTCCTCCAGTACTTGGGCAACTTCACCAATATATATAAGAGGACCACATAATCTATCTTCCAAATCAGGACATTTGGAAAGTGAAAGGGTGCTATTAATAATTGCATCAAGACAACAGGTGTAAGAAGGAACTGTCCAGACAGATTAGGCCATCTGGTCACCCTATTAATAAGCCTCTAGAGCCGTGGAAAGCCCAGGCCTTCTGAGAGCAATAAATCTTCTTTGTGGTTGACTCTGTGGACTGGGGATCAAATCGGCTTGTCAACCAGCCCCTCCTTCACTCCTGGAAAGTGCTCCTCCCCACATCACATTTTCCATTCCAGAACTGTGATTATCAGTCCCTCTTAATTCATTCTACCTGGGCACTAGACCCAATCAGAAGCTGCCCTTGGGATATGTTTAGAACGGGCTCTCTGTAGTAGTGAGAACTACCAGATCTAACACTTGAGTGCTGTTTGTGAGGAAGTGGGCTATGAAAAGAGTATGAAGTCAGCACAGAGAAGCAGTTGAGAAAGGATCCCAGCCATGCTTGACTCATAGTTTCAGTTCTCTCTGCTGCGTGCCAGTGGTTCCTGTAATTTTTTGTGTATGAGAGATACCAACATTATTCTACTACCCCCCCCCCCCCTTTAGTTAGTTCAAGTTGAGTTTATGGCACTTTCAATCCAAATTGCATTGACTAATCCGAGATGCAAAGAAATAAGATAAGTAGAAAAGATGGCTCCCCCAAAGCTTATCACTCAGTTGACTCTCGCTTGCAGGTTTGTCCCTGGTCCTGGCTCCCAGGACAGAATAGATTAAGGAAATTATGAGCTTTGTATCAATTCACCTTGGCTCTCCACTGATCCTCAGCCTTGAGCAGAAAAATCTGCTCTCTTTTTTTTCTGAGACCATACTCATCTTTGCAGCCAACATGGGGGATCTGTCTAGTTCCTCTTCTCTATTCTTCTAGACAGTTTAATGGAATCTCATGCTATCAACCACTACCCGTAGGCTGGTCACTCTCAATTTTATTTTACCAGCCCAGGTCTTTCTTGAGCCCTGGATTTATAAACCTACCTACTGAACATCTTTCAGTAAGTGCATCAAACTTAAAGTACTTCAAACTGAACTCATCTTTCCCACAAAACTGTTCCATTTTTTTAATATTCTCACTTTCTTCAAGTAACACTTCTGTCTACTCTAGCACCTAAAACAGAAACCTGGGAGACCACCCTAGCTCCTCCCACTCCCTGACACCACATTTCAGGAGTCACTACATTTTATCTCCTAGTAATTCTTGAAGCTGTACCTATTAATTTTCTTACCATGCCTCAGTTAAGGTCTTTCTCCTTTCTTTAATTATTGCAATGGTACCTTAAGTGCTTTTTCTTCATCCAATCTCACCTCTTTCAGATAATCTTCCTTCATGCTGCCTTCATACTATTCATAAAATACTCTTAAATTCAAAATTCTCAAATGACTCTCTATTATGTACAAAAAATATACAAACTCCTCAGTAAAGCATGTAAAGTCACTCTTGGTCTAGCCTGATCACCTCCTCTAGGCCCTTGTTCCAACACGTCACCCATTATATATGGAAGGCTGGCCACACTGAATAGTTTGTCTTTTTTTGTAATGAGCTATACCTTATTATCTGTTTGTACAGGTCATGAAACACCATGCAGCTTCTGTCTGATTCTTTTGGAATGCTAACTCTTAGTTTGTTCCCTCTTGAGACCCAGGTTGTGAAAAGCTCAAGTCACATGAAGAGGTCACATGTAGCTGCTGTGATCCCAGCTGATCCCAGTCCAGGTGCCAAACATAATGAAGAAGATGATTCTGACCCCAGCTGTCTGAGCCCCCCACCATCCCAGCTGAGGCCCCCAGACATCATGAGGCAGAGACAAACCTTCCCTGCTGTGCCCTCTCTAAATTCTTGACCCACTGAATCAATGAGCATAATCATATATGTTGTTTTATACTACTAAGTTTGGGGTAGTTTGCTACATAGCAATAAATAGTGAAACATCCCATTGTAATATCATTTAATTATCTGGAATACTCAATTCTAAGATACAATTTTTGGAGTTCGGAGCTACTCACCCCAAGATGTGCTTTTATGGTATGCATATTATTTTGAGCTAAGGGTAATTTTAGCTACAGGCTCAAGAGAAACTTCACCCCTCTTTTTAACTACATAGAAGAACTTGAAACAGGAGCCCTGCCCATAATAAGAGATAATCAGCAATAATCATTTTTTGACACATCTACATGACAAGACAAACTTCTTTCACTAAACAGCTGCTGTGCTTATCACCTTGCAATGACCTTTTGAAGCTCCCAAGGCACCTTACTCATCTCTAGTTCAGGATGTCTTATAGACTCATGTTCCTTTTCTAGCTCTGAACCTTCCTGCATGTGGGGTCTCTGATTCTCTCATGTGTATGGGGGGGATTCCCATCCATATGTATGAATTAAATTTATTTTCTCTTGCTAATCTGTCTCATGTCTATTTTATTATTAAGCCAGTCAGAAGAACTGTGAGAGTAAAGTTTGTTGCTCCCCCACACTTCTCTCTATCTTCCATAGTTGTCCCTCAGTTACAGTACTTCCCATGGCTACTTGAAGAATATGTTTTATTCATTGTGTGCCCAGTGCCTAGCACACATAAGATTTTCAATTAATATTTTTGATAAGATACCTAGTTTTCTATCTACCTACTCATTTCTCTGTCTTAGGCACCCAATAGGACCTTCCCCCACTCTATCTTTTATTTTCAATCGCTGATAGTTGCTGATAGGATCATCTTTGTCTTTCAAAATAAGTTACCACCACTCCAGCAGTTCACCCAGACCTTTGCCTACTACAGAAGTCAGTCTAGTTTCAATTCAGCTTCTCCCTAGGGAGCTCTAAGTAATTATGGAAGACTTGGCAGGAGTCCTAAGAAATGCCATGGATCCAAGTCTGATGGTATAAGAAAAAGTGGAGAAGAGAGACTAGCATCTTCCCAATACTAACTGTGTGTCAGGATCTGTGCTAGTAGGTCTCCTAATCTTATCAGCATCCCTGTGAAATACACATTTCATTCTTTATTTTTTTTACACATGAAGAAGCCTGGACTCAGTGAACTTCAGTCATATCCATGGGTACACTCAACTGGCAGAATGAGAGTATCAATCCCAGCCCACTTGCCCCAAAGCCACTGTACTCCCTAAATGCCATACTTTCTGGGAGACTCTCCCACCCAAAGAAACACTTGCCTATGAGAAGGCTGATGGATAAAATTTCACCAGATGAAAATTTTATTTCAATGATGTCAGCCACAAATTTGATTTATTCTCTGATAAAATGCAAAATATCTAAAACAACACAATAAGTATAATTAATCAATAATACTTCAGGATGCATATGTTTATGGCAAATCTGACTGGACAGGGGGCTCTGGGAAGGGAGAGGAAGGAAGAGCACACAGAAGGCCCAAGAGAAAGGAAGGAGTTGTCTGAATGTGAAGTCAAGGGGAAACTGCAGAGGGAAGGCTTGGAATCTAAGACAAAAGGCCTTTCCCCGGAGACTTGGGTGGGTCGTGTCCTGGGGAAGATCAGAGGCTCTAGGACATCCTTTTGTATAATACAGACAGGAAGCTGAAAACTTCTTTTACCTCTATGGAGAGGAGCTTTAAATTTTTGTTAAACCAAAGACTACAATGAAATAGCCCAAGTGAAACTTAGTTGGTAGGCTTTTTTTTCGATATTTAACATTAATTTTTTATCATTCTTTTTACTTACAGACATCAATTGATTTTTTTTCATGGTTGTCAAAAGGCTCATGCACTACAAATTTGGGATCAGAATCTATTTCTATTTCTTTACCATTAGGTCAATATACTTTAGTGAAGGACAATTGGTTAATATTTTTTTAAAATACCTTTCTCCAGGAATCACTGATCTACGTCTGAGCAAGGAATTTACCAAAGGCCTATCTCTGCTTTTTCTGTTGAGTAAGTTCTGGGATCTTGGTCCAAGCTGACATTTGTCTGCCACTGGAAAATAAGTGCATTTTGGCAACCTGTAGTGTGCCAGCATCCCCTACCTGCATACATATAGGCCACCTGCATGTATGTGTATGAGGGCCCAGGAAGCAAGATCACATGTTTGAAATCTGGTTTCCCAGGCAAGAATTTCAGCGGTTGCTCAATAAAAAGTGGTTACACAACATTAGTGGATTTTCCTCTAAGTGGGGATTCATTTCTCTTTATATTCCTCTGAGTTGAAGTTATAGCTATGTCAATGCTCTTCCCTGCTAGGCCTTGTTCTATATAGTGTAGTGAAGTTGTGGTATCCATTTTAAGAAACACACTAAACTTAGATGATTATCCCAGAATTATTTTAAATTCTATATATTTAAAGTGTATCAGAGAACAAAGACTCCAACGCTAAGTTATCCAGGTGGAGCCATACCTGCTTCAAGGACTTGGCCCAAGAAAAGAGAATTCCACTTCATTCGCATTGTTCCAGGTCATTCTCTCATCAACCACGATATATGCAGCTTCTTTTCTGTGGCAGGACTTTACCAGACTCTGGAGATGGGAGGGGAAGTAAGATGAACAGGTCACCTGCTCTTAGGAATCTTGTATTTTAATGTGGGAACCAGACAATAAGACAAGCATGTAATTGAGCTAATGATGCAGTTACAGTTCTTGATCTTTTCCATGAAGAAGATAGGCAAGATAATGGCATACAAAACGATTGTGGAGGGAAGGGTGTCTACTTTAGATGCAACTGCTGGGGAGGGCATCTCTGAGAAGATGACAATTGAACTGATCCTGATAAAGAAGAAAAAGCCAGCCATGTGATGTAATCTATCCAGATTACATAGAGCATTGTAATCTAGGACCGACAAGTGGGAAAGCCCTAAGGTAGGTACACCAGGCATGCTTTCGAAACTGTTAGGAGGAAAGAGATAAAGATATGACTTCAAGATACATGAAGCAAAAAAAAAAAATCAGCAAAACTAAAAGAAAAAATATACTAATCCAAAATCATAGTTGGAAATGTTAATACATAAATTACCATAAAACTTAGCAACTTAAAACAGCAAGCATGGATTCTATCACAGCCTCTGTAAGGCAGGTATTCTGAAAGCAGCTTAGCCAATGACTCTAGCTCAGGGGGTCTCATGAGGTTGCTGGGAAGATTTCAACTGGGACTACAGTCATCTGAAAGCTTGAGTGGGGTGGGGAAATCCACTTGCCCTCTCATGGCCTCAGTTCCTTACCAGTTACAAGCAGGAGGCCACAGTGTCTCCTACATGGACTTTTCCATAGAACTCCCCTAGTGCCTTTAAGACACGCAGCTGGTCTCCCAGAGTGACGAATCTAAAGGAGAGAGGAAGCCACAATGCCTTTCCACCCAGAAGCCACACACCATCACTTCCACAATATTCTAGTCATTGGAAGCGAGGGCACTAAGTCCAGCCTGCCCTCAATGGGAGGGGAAGGAGGAATATCAAAGAATTGTGGCCTTCTTTAAAAAAAACAACAGCACAGACATGCTATTTTAAATATATCCTTGTGAGATACCTAAGTGGAAAGACAAAATAAGCAGTGGGAAATACTGGTCTTAAAGGAGAGGAAAGAAGCCAGGGCTAGAGATACAAATTTGAAAGTCAGCATAAATGGGGATGATGCAACTTTGAAAGTAACCAACGTAAGTGGTATTACACAGGCCGGGTGACTGAATGAAATCATTTAGAGGGAGAGTGAAGCAGAGGAAAGAAGGCCCAGCACTGAGCTCCGGGATCCAGGCAAAGGAGGAAGAGCCAGTGAAGGAGAGAGTGGAGGAGTAGCCAGCTAAGTGAGAGGAAACCAGAAACGTGTGGTCCTGTGGAAGCAGAAGGGAGAGTGCGTCCATGATCGTCATAATTAGTACAACAAGAGCATGACTGATAGTACTTACTGAGCACTGTCTATTCTCCTAGGCCTTGTTCTAAGTACTTCCTATGTATTAACCTGTAGTCTTAATAATAGAGGGCAGAAACTTTATGATTTTGTATTTATAGCTAGAAAAATTGAGACACAAAGATGTTAATTTTTTCCAAAGGCTTTTATACAAAAGTAAGTGGGAACCTAGGATAATGAAGTGGTTGCTGGGTTCAATCAAACCCTGATTAAGTCCAACTCTCTGTGTATTCAGTGCCTGCACCCACGCAACTAAAAGGTTTTAGATCATCTCTGTCCATATCTCACTCAACCTGATAACACTTGAGCAAATATCCATCTGGAGCCAGGCACTATCTTAGTTACGGAAGATGTGGTGGAGAATGAAATATTTTTTAAATCCCTGACCTTTGGACCTTACCTTCCAATGAGAGAAACAGAGCATAATATAAATACATAAATTATATGGTACGTAAAATAGTGGTAAGTGCTAAGGTGAATAAAGGTAAAGCTGAGAAAGGAGAAAGAGGTGTCAGGAGTTGGGAGTGGGGGAGGCAATTTTAGACAGGCAAGTCAGGGAAGACCTAAACAGAAAGGCAACATTTCAGTAAGACACATGGGGGCCGGGGGTGGTGGTGACTGGGGAGAGGAAAAGATCATTTAAAAGGCCCTGAGGCAAGAACGCATGTCCTGGCATGTGAGTGAAAAAAAATAGCAAGGAGGCCAGAATGGCTGAAGCAGAGGAAGGAGGAAGATATCAAGAGATGGCAGAAAGGAATGGAATCAGACAGGTAGAGTCTGGTAGGTATAGCATGAACTTTTACTTTTATTCTGAGTCAGTTGGAAAGATGTAGGAAGGTTTTAAGCAGAGGACTTACATGACCTGACCTGGGTTTTAAGTGGATCACTCTGGCTACTGTGTTGACAGTAAACTATAAGAAAGCAAGAACAGAGGTGGAGGAAGCAAACAAAGAAGTAGAGAACAGTTCAGAAGCTATTGCATAACCTAGTCAATGATGGCTTGGCCAGGTTATTAACTGTGGAGGTGGTAAAAAGTGTTTGGACTCTAGAAATATTTTGAAGGTTGAGCCAACAGGATTTGCTGGTTAAGTGCATGTGAGATGCGAAAGAGAGAAAGAAATCAAGGATGACTTCAAAGTGTAAGGTCTGAAAAACCTGAAGAATGAAGTTGTCATTATTTGAGATGAGAAAGGCTGCAGGGGAAGCAGGTTTGGGGGGGAGAAAATGAAAATTTTGATTTTGGATGTATTCAGCTTGAAGTGCTTATTAAATATCCTCCTGGGGAAGTTGAACAGGCATTAGGACACAAATGCATCAGGAGTTCAAGGAAGAACCCAAGGTAAGATATGAAATTGGAAGTAATCAGAGAACATGTATGGAATTTAAGGCCATGAGACTGGGTGAGACCACCAAGAGAGAAAGGGTAGGGAGAAAAAGGACAAGTTTCACACTGACCCCTGATCTTCTCCAATGTCTAAGGTCGGGGGCAATGAACAGGAACCACAGAAGGAGTCTGGCAACAGCTTCCAGAGAGGTAGGTGGAAAACTAGACAAGTGTGAAGTCCTGCCTGCCAGGTAAAGGAAGGGTTCCCAGGGCAGAACATGATCAGTCCCTACTGAGAGGTCAGATAAGAGCATTGACCTTTTGATTTAACAATGGACAGACATTGGTCTCATTAAGAAGAGTTTTCTAGGAGCCTGGAGTAAAAGTCTGACTGCAGTGGATCCTAGAGGGAATGGGACGAGTGAAACAGGAGACCTCAAGTGCAGCCTACTCTCTCCAATAAATTTGCTATAAAATAGAGAAGAGAAAGAAGTAGTAACTGAAGAAATTAGGCCAAGAGAAGTTTTAGTTGTTGCTGTGTTGCTATTGTGCTTCACAGAAAAAGTGATGCATAGGTGTAGGCTGCTGGGGATAATCAGGTAGAGAGGGAAACATTGATGCTGCAAGAGGACATGGCCAAATCACTGAGACAATGAGAAGGTGAGGAAAGGTGGGATCTACAGCACAAGTAGAGGGGTGGACCTTAGTGTCATGGAGGGGTGGACCTTAGTGTCATGGAGCTCAGAGTTAACAGGACGGAGGTCAGACATAGGTCCATGTAATGGGTCAATGCAGCTGTGTGCACTGTGGAAGTTGCCTTCGGACTAACAGTTTTCTGAAAAACTGGAAAGTAAAGTAGGAAGCAGGGTCATCTACCAGAATGAGAATGAGAAGGTGTTGGAGGTCCAAGGAGAGAAGAAAAGTGATAAAATACTTGAGACTTGGAGTGTGATAAACTAGATAAACTAGAGGAATGTAGTCTAACTCTGGGGCAGCATTAATGGCACACTATTGTCAGTGACCACAAATTTAAAGTGAAGTCAGTCATCGCTTCTCGGCCTTTTGGCTAAGATCAAGTGTAGTATCTGTTCTTATCAGTTTAATAAAGTGAAGTCAGTCAACATGGTTGTGTGTTTTTCAACAAACCCTTTTAGCTTCACCATTACAGGTGCAGAACAGACCGAAGAGCAGTTTTAATGGATTGACAACAAATAAAAATTAAAAAGAAAATTGTGACAACTTGAAGAGGAAATAAGAGGTGAGAAAGTGAAGGTTCCAGATTTAGACAACTTGTTCCAGAAGTCTTCGTGTAAAACGTGGCTCAGAAATGCTGCCATATTTGGAGGGGAAAGTGGAATTGAGAGATGTAAGGTATTTTTTTAAAGGTGGGAGACACTAGAGTATGCTTGTATATTATTAGACTGATCAGGTAAAGAAGTAACTGATGGTGTAGACGAGAAAGGGGATCATGGGACAGGTGAAGTCCTTAGGAGGAAAAAGAACTTCGAACACAGAGCACAAGGGCAGGAACCGACCCCTGATGGGCACAGCTATGAGCAGATTGGCAGGAAGATTAGATGGTCCACTCTGAGGGCTTCTATTTGTTTAATGATAATAAGATGACATCCTTTGTTGAGAAGAGGGCAATAAAGAAATAATCTTTTTGAACATGTTTATTGAATTTATTAGGTTGACATTGGTTAATAAAATTATGTAGGTTTCAGGTATACAATTCTATAAAGATGATGCATTATAGAATTTTACACATAAAATACCCTTAAAGAACAGGTAAGTGTGCAGTGGGATTCCTTGCATTGTCAAGTGCCCATTTGAGGTCTTTATCCAGAATTTACAGTTAAAGCAGTCAGTCTGGTTGTGACTTTTTCCCACAAGTAGCTACAAGATGGTGTAGAGTTGGGTTCACCAGGGAAACTTTCAAGGCTACAGAGCTTCACCCATGAAAAATAGCCTATCTCTATCCGAGGGAAGGTGGCGGAAAGGTGACACTACGTGTTATTCTGACTGCTGATCCCTTTAAATGAGTTTCTATTTTAAGAGCCTGGTGTCAATAGTGCTTAATTTAATCAGCTTTGTGCAGAGTGAAAGGAAATTGGAAATCTTCATGAGTACTGAGACAGTTTTCATTAGAAACTCAGACTAATGGGCGAAGGGTATTGCAGGACAGAGGAGGATGGATGGCTTATCTATCTGTTTATTTCATAAGACAGTTATGACCTCGCAGGACAAAGTCTTCGGCTTGCACCCCGTTTATCTGGATCTTATTAGGATATGCTAGTTGCTTATCTCAGGATCTCTCTTTAATCCCAAGCTCTCATTTCTAGCACTGGCCTGCAGAGTCATTCCTGAGATCAGTCCTGATCACAGTACAAGGAAATTTTAGGAGCTCTAGTTTCAAACTCAATGGACCCGAACCTCCTTTCTCAGGAGTGGGAGGCCTTTTATATATGGCCCATACTGTGGTTCATTTCCTACCACTCAACCTATACCAGGCGGCTGGTGACTCCTTGCCTCGTCCACCTGGGGAGTTATTATTGTTCCCTCGAGGCTCCTCAGATATCACCTCTTCAAGATTTCCTTGGTTCCCTTCATCCTTAGCTTCCCCATCAGCACTTAATATGTGGTTCTATAAGCCTTACCACATTGTGCTGTGAGTAATGTATTTGTCTAGCAAAATACTCCTTGAGGGACTGTGTCAAAATGATCTCTGTAGGTCCACCACTTAGCTCAGTCCCTTTCATGTATATGATAAGCACTTTGTTTAATAAATAACAGCATCAGATCCAACTTGTAGAGAGAAAAATAACAATCCTAGGAACAAGATCTGAAGCATTTGGGAAATTGGTATGGTGAAGTAGCTAATTTGGTAGTTCTAGTCAGAGAGACCTAAATTTGAATCTCGGTTTCATCGCTTGTTAATCGAGTACTTCTTTGTGTCTCAGTTTCCTCATATGTTTAATGATGAAAATAAGAGTCACCTTCATAGAATTACTATAAAATTAGATGAAGCAGTGCATGCAATGTGGTTAGCTTAATGTTTTCAGAGCTTGGCACACATGGGTAATAAACATTAGTTATCATAATCATTATTATGAACTGTAATTATCTGAAAGCTCGATTCTTGCTGATTCACCTATGCCTGAACCCTTGTCTTAAAACCTTAACTATTTTATTTTCTCACTAGAGGCCCGGTGCATGGATTCATGCATGTGCACCCGTGGGGTCCCTCGGCCTGGCCTGTGGGGACTGGGCCAAAACCAGCACTCCAACATCCCCTGAGGGGTCCTGGGTTGTGAGAGGGTGGTTCTCAGGTGACACACCCTGGAATTGGGTTCCCCCTGTCTGGTTCCAGGTGCGTCACCCCAAGGACTGCAGTTGCCAAGTCACCACAGTTCGGCAGCTCCTGCATTGAGCGTCTGCCCCCTGGTGGTTAGTGTGCATCATAGCTATCAGTCGGACGGTCAAATGGTCATCCAGTTGGCCGGTCACTTATGCTTTTATATATATAGACTAGAGGCCCAGTGCATGATATTTGTGCACTGGGGGACAGGGTTGTCCCTCAGCCCAGCCTGCACCCTCTCCAAGCTGGGACCTCTTGGGGCATGTCCAACTGCTGGTAGTCAGACATCCCTCTCACAATCCAGGACTGCTGGCTCCTAACCACTCACCTGCCTGCCTGCCTGATCACACCCTAACTGCTCCCCTGCTGGCCCAATCGCCTCCAATTGCCCTCCCTGCTGGCCCGGTCGCCCCCAACTGCCCAATCACCCCAAATGCCCTTGCCTTGCCTGCCCTCCCTGCTGGCCCAGTTGCCCCCAACTGCCCTCCCCTGCTGGTCTGGTAGTCCCCAACTGCCTTTTCCTGATGGCTATCTTGTGGCAACCATCTTGTGATGATGTGGGGGTGGCCATCTTGTGATGATGTGAGGGTGGCCATCTTGTGATGATGTGGGGGCGGCCATCTTGTGATGATGTGGGGTGTCCATCTGGTGATGACATGAGGGCATGACGGTCACCTAGGCTTTTATTAGTATAGATTAAGTGTATCTCTGTCTTACATTCTCTTCCCTCTACTCCCTACCCCTTCCAAACTACCACCCCACCCCAAGATTTTTGGTCTCGTAGGGGCAGGCCCCAGGCACCTGGTGAAGATCCCCATTGCACACTCCACCTGTGCACCTCTGCAGGCACCGTCACCTCCGGTGGGGCCTCCTCCTGACTCCAGCCGCTTCCTGGGATCCGGTTGCTCACTGTCAGTACAGAAGTGTCAGTCTTCTTTCCCTCCTATGGACCCTGCCAGTATGTACCAACATCTCCAATTACTGCCCCGCCCCAGCTTCTCCAGGCCCCTCTGACCTGCACTGAAGTGTCATGATTAAACCCCTCTTCCATATCTGGCCATAAGGTACATTTTATATTTGCTGTGCACGCTTTTGACAAACAGTAATGATCAGTTTTGTGACTGCACGCAAAAGAGTGTGCTGACCCAGTTAAGTTCTTTTTCTACACGGATTCCCCAGATATCCTTCTGCAGTATCCAAAAGATCTTCCATGTCCCAGACTATTGTCAGTTCTAAGCAAATCACACATATTAGATGATACTGCAATTTGTTAGTTTTAACCAAAGCCATCTAAATGGCCCAATCATTTCATCCAGCTGGAGCTCTGGGGAGAAAGCATTCCAGCTGCAGTGGATGGCGGTAAAAAATGCTGTGGGTTTGGTGCTCTATTCAAATGAATTTGTCAACCAGAAACTTCAACCCTGTACAATATTTTGACTGTACAAGAATTCTCCACCCAACTACAAAATATCTGAGGACATTAGTGGGTTTGTAACAGATGCAAATATGTGGAAATAAGGAGATTCCATATTTTAATGTTTCAAAGCCTCACATTTAGAAATGACCAATCTGTTTAACCTAAGGTCTTGGTCATGTGAAAGGACTAATTTAGCAAAAAGAAGAAGAGAAAGAGGAGAGAAGGAGAGAGAGAGAGAGAGAAAGAGAAAGAGAGAGAGAGAGGTTCCTGGAACTGATTCCCTGGATAAACAAATTACCCTTAAATTGGAGCTACCATAAGTCAGTTAAACAGGCACTTACTTCCATATCATCAAATGAATTAACTTTAACTACAAGACAATTTTTTATTAATTTCTATTCTCATAGAAAATAGAAATTTTCCATGAGAAATTTATTATGTAAATTTGTCTCAATTTATAAAGAAATCAATTCATGCATAATGATTATGTTCCACTTATACAATTACATTTTATAAAGGAAGATATATTTTTAGACCCAGGGGATTTTGTAGTGTAAAAGAAAATCCTCTTAATACCAACGATACATTTCCTGCAAAACCCAGCGGCAGGCGATGCCTTTTATTTATTTCCTAAGTAGAGAAGTCATGAAGCAATAAACGATTCCACTCATCGTATTAGTGGTTAGTTAATCTGATGTGGGAGAAGAGGTGAGGGCTGAAGGGAGGAAAATCACTGTTCACCACATTTTGAGTGATGGTTCATTCAGCAATTATGATCCCTTCCCTCCATGCTATGAAAGCAGCTGAGATGAAGGGACTGAAGTACTCTTCCTGACTGGCAAAGGCTGCCATGCAAACAATCAGGAGGAGGTGGAGGGGGGAAGATCCCAGCTCTCTCCCAGGGCCTTGGCCTTCAGCACCCTGGGGGTTGGCGGAGACTCCCGCACATCAGTATTCCAGCAACCCACCCCCACACGAGGCTGCACATCTGTATTGCAGCAACCCACTCCCACGCGAGGCTGCAATGAAGTCCAAGGGCCTGTTACTAAATGCAGCGCCTGCTTTTCAGACTGACAGGAGAGCTCCGGCTGTGCACCCCAGAGGTGAACCTTCACTTCACACGCTCCTAACATGGTGAGTCCAGCAACTTATCAGCCTGTGAGCACAGAACACAGAGCACAGAGGAGACCAGCACTGTGCTCCAGGCCCCTGAGGTAAACCCTTTCGTGGATGGCAGAACGGGAGCTAGATTGACCGCTGGTCACTGCAGGTCCTCTAGTTACTAATAATCACAGATCAAGTCAACATGAGCTGCAAGCCAGGGTCCGGCCCCCCTTCCAAAGGGCAGTGTGTATGGACAATACGCGTTAGGTCAAGGATCAGGGCAAAACGAACGGCCAAAAGCCCAAGGGTCACTGAAATGAAACAGGAGATAAAAATTAAAGGGAAAGCATCCTCAGGAGGGTGGGAAGGCCAGTAGAAAAGAGAACAGTAGAGGGACTGACAGGTGCGTGCCACCCCCTCCCCACGGCTGTGTCGTCTGCTCTGTTGCAGCAGCTGCTGCCCAAGCGAAGAGGAAAACAGGTGTCCCTGCTGGCTTCTTACCACAGCCCCGAGCAGTGAGCAGACTGCAGAGGGCGGCTCCCGGGCCACTCCGCATTCTTCCCAGCCAGCTGGGGACCCACCCTTCCAGGCCAGGCCATTCAGGGTTTCAGAGCGTCTACCGAGAGCCAAGGACTGTGGCCCTTGCAGAAATAGGACAGTAGAGCCAGCCAGTGACTAGACAATGAGCGCCCCTCCTAACCTGCTGAGTATTAGAGTGAAATACAAAAAGTATCCTTCCCCTTTTCCTTGGGCAAAAAAGAGAGAAGCTCTGTAGCAGCTTCCCACCCGGAGGGCTGGTAGGACTGCAGGTTACTTTTGGAGAGAGGGTGATGTATCATAAAACCGAGTTCAGTTTTAAGCCACCTCCGTCATGCTGCCTGTTGCTTCCAGAATTTGGCAGGTGGGTTCTCAGGCTACAGGAGGCCGGGGAGGGGCAGGACACGTGTACAGTGTGAAGCATGTATTCCTGTAAGGGCCAAATGTGGGCATCCGGGCTGTGGGCCGCCCCGCTGCTCCCTGTGCTGCTGTGATGACAGGGCGGTAGCTGGCCAACTGTGTGTGCTGGTTTCCCTTTTGGAAACCTACATGGTACAAACTGCTTTTCACATTTTATTCTGTCAAGGCCAGAGTCCCCTGAGAAGTACTTTGTAGGAGATCTCTGCAGTAGAAGTGAGATATTGGTTGGGCTTCTCTGCGACAAAAGGCACGGACAAAACTCTGTTGGACATCACCTTCCTCCTGGGGACATCCGCTTGTGCACATGGAGTGAACTTCCCTGCTCCCAGCCCCACCCAGGTATTGTCTGCTCCCACTGTCACTATGTGTCCAGGCTGGCTTTCAAGTGGGACAGTGTGATGGGGGCTCTGCAAAGCCTCAGTCTGCAGATGGTGTCCTGCTGAGGGCAGAGCTCCAGGCAGCTGTGGAGGAGGGTCCCCCTCCTGGCACAGGGGAGACCTCTGCTGACACAGGTGGGACCTCTGCTGACACAGGTGGCACCTCTGCTGGCACAGGCCTCTGGCCTGGGTAATGCATAAAGAGAGAAGGCCACCCATGGCTTCAGCTCCGCTACTTCTGGGCTCTCAAGCCACTGGCTGTCCTCTGCCACTTCTACACTCTCTCCTCTCCCCCTGGAGCCCCAAGTGTGTCCATTTCAAACCACAGCCCCCTACACCTCTCTGCTCTCCTAGAAGGTGCTGGGGAGCAAGATCTGCTGTCCCCACTGCCCTCAGCACCCACCCTGGTTTTCTTTTCAAGCTTTGTTGCCACATAAACTCATAAGTGGGCTGCTCTGTGCCCCTTAGGACCTCAGCTTTTGATTCAAATAAAACCCCATTAATAACTGTTTCCAGATACAAGAACCAAGTTAGGGGCAGAAACAAATAAAGCTGCAATTAATTCTTTCGTGCTTTTACGGTTTTTGAATACAATAATCCTAATTCTCCTTGGCAATGTGGACCCTCTAGATACTCCAAAAAGTGTCAGGAAATGTAGAAGAAAAGCATAAAAAATAAGACATAACATCTCATATTGCACCAAATGAAATATCGATAGACTCTATCACAAAAGGAATAAATGATGTCCAATGAACAGAAAATAAATACTAGGAACGTTTAAAAAGCATGACTTCATTTTCAATAAAACAGATTAAAAATTCTTTTTTAGAACTTGTATCACTGCCCATATTTGCAACCCAAATTAAAAAAAAAAGAGGAAGGTTGATAATTCCCTTGAGTTCTTATTTGAGTGGTCAGTTCACTTCACGAATTCATAGACTCAAAGCCACAGTTTAGCTTCAGCCCACCTGTCACACCCACCCCGGGTTGGGAGAGATGCTTTAAGCAAAGGTTACTACTGTTTTGATGCTTTGCATCTCAGTAGTCTTGGGCTCTAAGAAAATGTGGACTCGGACATGCTCATACTCACAAATGAATTACATTGGAAATTAATATTAACCAATAGGATTCCCTTCATTCAACAATTAGATTTTGAGAACTACTACATGTCCGTCTCTATTCTTGCTGAAGGAGGGACTGTGGGGAGCAAAATCCAGTTCCTACCCTTTGGAGCTTATCATGGAGGAAACAGAACCAAAACAAAACAAAATGGATTGTCATTATAACTCTGAAGGAAATGAGGAGGGGAGAGGGCGAGTGAGAGGGCCAGTAAGAGGGCGCTATTTTGGAAGCATGGCCCAAGGAGAAAGCCCTCTCTGAGAAGAAGGCATTTTGAGTGAAGACAGGCGAGAAGTGCAGAGGTGCTGGTAGAAGAAACAGCTCAGGGTGTTTGAGGCACAGAAACAAACCGGCACATGGCTAGAGCCTAGTAAAACAGGGAGAGAGAAGAAAAATGAGATTGGTGGGTAGGGAGGGATCAGAATAAGCCATGGGGAAGTTGAGACTTTTATTCCAATTTCACTAGGAAAGCATGCAAGGGATGTTAGCAGGGAAAGAATGTGATCTGACCTCCAGGTTAAATGTCAGCAATTTCTAAACAGAGCCCTAACCATAACTACAGCTTTATCATCCAGGAGATGACGATGCAGATCTCCAGATACCTGCTGGGGGCCTGCACATTATCTCAGCGGCTCAAGGGGCTCTCGCAGCCTCAGCCTCTTAAAGTTTGAAAATTCTGCATCACCAGGGACCTGAGTTGATGCACATCCCAGAATATGCCAGGTAGGAATGCTCTTTTCTTTCACTTCTGGGTCAGGAACCAGCAGGACCTTCCTCTCTGACTATATCCAAGAAAGTCAATAGCTCCTGCTGCCAACCGAGATATAATGAACTCCCCTCCCAGTTATAGAGGACTGTGACCTTGCCTTGATTACCGCAGTCCATGGGCTAGGTTTGCACAGAGAGAGCCAGACAGGGGAAGACAAGTCGATTGTCCTGTGTCAGACATCAGGCCTGGACAGACTGTTGTAATAAAACAGCACATACGGAATACAGTGATTTCGATAGCTGGGCTTCAGATGCATTCTCTTCCCTCTGCTTTTGGCTACCATCAGTGGCTTTATTATTATTATTATTTTTTTTTTACCGATTCTGACACCGTAGCTCATTGGCACTTAAATCAAAATATCTACACTGGATTCTTACCCGATGACCTCGGGGTACGGTAGGGGTAAAAGGAAAGGAGATTAATTATATTTATTAGGAAATGGGCTGAAGATATATTTTTGTGGGTGGAGATCCCCTCTTCAAGGTTGACCACTGAAACTTTCCGGAGCCACCAATAGAGGTGACATGATTCCCGTGCCACAGCAAGGCCTCGTGGGTCTCCATAAAACATCATTTAATATTGATGAGATTTTTTCACACATGCCGTCCTTAGTCTCAGGCTTCCAAGAGGGCTCATTGGGGAGACTTAGGAAGGGCCGTCCGCTGAACAGAAGCCCGAATCCCAGGTCTAATTAGCGATGCTGTTCTGCTTATGATGAGCTGGCATGCCCTTTGCAGGACTCCGGGTTGGTAAAGCCCTAGGATCAATATCAGCTTAAAGGTGTTTTTTCTCTGTGCACACATGGAACACAACAGAGGAAGTGCTTCTCTCTAGGCGGCAGTGGGATTCTGTTTCTTCAAAGTGGGCGAAGATGTAGGCAACGGCCATTTTTCACAATAAATATTAGCACGGCCTTGCACTTTCTAAACACAGATTTACTGGATAGGTTTGTGTGAATGTGTGCCTTTGGCAAAGTTCTTTTAAAAAAGCACACACACACACACGCGCACACACACACACCAAAAACCTCTCAGCCAAGGCCAAGGAAACTAGTTCAGCTAGGAAAGAAACTGCTATGGGCTGCAATGCAACCCGTGAAATAATTGTAGCCAGAGCCAGAAAACGCAGTCATTGAAAAGGCTTCAGCAAGAACCGGGCTGGGACCAGGGCCCCAGTCAGCTGTGCTTTCATCTTCATAGCTTCCACTGCAGGGAAATGACCTTAAAGATGACTTTCAAGCCCTAAATTTCTTTATGAAAGAAAATATTAGGGAGAAATAAGAAAATTGTAGACAGGCCCTAAAAATCATCTAGAAGAGGACATTCTTCTGAGTTTACTTAGAAAGGAAATAATTAAATTCTTTTGAAATGACCTTTCATCTTAAAGTACCAAAAAGGGGACTTGGGGAGGGAGGAAGCAGAGACAGAGCACCCAGGGGCAGACCGCATCTCCACAGGCCAATTGCTGGAAACGGGTTAGATTAAAAGCTGGCATTGAATTAGGTCACCTTGGAACTTTGATCAGGGAGACCATGTACCAGGTGTGACGTGTCTCAATATTCAACTGTACAACAGAAGGAAGAAAAGAGGAAGAAGTTGTTGTAATGGCCACTGTGGACTCGCACATGGACAAAGCACCTGATGAGCAGGTGGGCATTAGGGGTGGTCCCTGTGCCTTAGATCCTGCATTTGCCATCTTCAGGCTCCTTTCTCTGCCTTCCTCTGTCCTGTTCTGGGTCCAAGGGGCAGACTGTCCACTTGGACGGCTGGGTGAGCCTGGGGAGTGAGAGGAGAGATGGCTGCTTGGGGACTCCTCTGCCCGTCCCTCCCCATCCCCTTATCTCTGGCAGGCAGCATTCTGACAAGTCACGGCCTGCAGGGCTCCAGCTCTCAGTGGGCTCTGAAAACAAACCCCCTTCCCCTGGCGTTTCAGCCCTGGAGGTGCTAATGGCTTTTTGCTCCTGCTAATGGCTGTATGCTTCTGTTTGCTCCCTTCCCTCACCCACACCTCTCACAATAGCCCCTTCATAGCATTCTCGTCACTTAAACCACTTGAGTGGAACTGTGTTTCCTGCCCGGGACACTGGCCCACACAGTCCTGAGGACATTTTCACAGAAAAGACTACAACTCTATTCTGAGGCAGATGCCATGTGACAGCATTGGTGCCTCACTTAGCGTCACCGCCTTCGTGGGGAAATGATGTGACATGAGTACAGGACCCAGAGTGGCTGCTCATTGTTCTCTTTAGGCAGGAGGCCCGTGGTTTTCATATGGGTGTAACAGGAGGCCTGGGCCAGAGCCACCATAACATTTACATTGTGGGGGACCCCGCAGGAAGGTGCAGGGGCGCAGTGAATCGCGGCAGCTAGCTTTGCCATTGGTGTTGAGAGCTTATGACTCTAGAAATATCCTGCAGTTTATAAACGAATGGAAACATTCGATCATTTGATTTTCTTCCTGTCTATGAGTCGGTAGGCAAGATAAGAGAAAGGCAATAGAGAAAAACAGGAGAGGAAGGTAATGGGGAAAAGAAATGGGGTTTGAGGGGGAGGGAAAGAAAGAAAGTTACTACTAATTCTTTCTTAAATCTCAGCCAAGGCTAAATAAATTCTCTTTTATAGAAAACTGAGTAATGTTGCTTGCAGGATTAATGCCAAGAGTTTTGCCTTGGGAAGGGGCCAGGCTACAGAGATACTTAATTTACAACCCGGCTCAGAGGCCTGTCCGGAGTGCCCCGTCTAAAACGTCCCTGGTCCTCCATGATCCTCTGCCCCACGACGCGTGTGAGTTTTCCTCACGGCACTAACGCTACCTGTAGTACACGGAGAGGGACACACGTGTTGGTCTGTGGTTGGCCTTGACGCCTGGCCGTGGAGCCCCATGTGGCCAGATGTGCCCTGTCCTCTCAGCAGGGCCAGGTAGAGGGTGGCCATGGACTAATGGGATGGACCTGGGGATCCAGATGAATGAGTGGGGGGTGACCCCAATGAACAACTGGGGTTATGTTTTGTCTCAGAAAGCCTGAAATGGGGACACTTGCTAATTCAAAAGCAAAGCTCCAAAAAGGACTCTCTGGAAACCCGATTCAGGGCTTGACTCCCATGTTGTCCGTGGCAGAGAACGAAGTGGTTCTCCCTTCCTCGGTGCCGCCCTCCTTCCTCTGCCATCAGAGAGAACGGCCTCCAGATGGGGAGCCGCACGCTGCCGGCAGATTTAGAATCACTCCCTGGCATTTGTACGGGTGATGCAGTTTGGTGCACACTGACAAGTGAGTAATCTTCCATCTTATCGCTTTAATTTCAGGCTTCAGAGATGCCCAGCTCTGTTGTTCAAAGAGTTTTATTAAAAATTTGTGAGGAGAGAAGAGAAGTCTCCGGGGGCCTGTCTGATTTCATTATCTCTGACAGAGCACACAGATGGAGCAGAGAGGGCCGGCCGGCCATGGCGCTGGTGATCGGAGGCCTCTGGAGCCGCAGATACTGAATCCAGATGTTCCAGTGTGCTGGGGTCTCTCACGGAATCCGACCCGCGGTGTGCAACCTGGTGCAGATGTCGCAGTCCTTAAACCCCCGACACTCTAGTCAGACGACCAACACCCACAGATCCCCTTCCTTTACTTTGTCCCCTTAGTGTAACTTCTACCATGGCTCCTCTCACTGGCCAAAGTCCATTCTCTGGTAGTTTCCTCTGTACGTCCAATTCCTCTGTAGCTTAGATGCCTAGCTCAAATCCAGCATTCTGCAGAGAGGGGGTGCTGCCATTTCAACTGCAATCCGGACTGAATATGTGAATTCACCTCCAGAGCATAATTACAGACTTCCCAAGATCCTGAAAGGCGGGGACTCGCCGGATGCCACCGACTAAAACACAAGGAGAGACTGGCTTGTATGGCCCATAAGAAGGAGCACTCAGTCACAGAAAGGTAGTCACACGGCCACACAAGCTGCCCTCTCCCACACAGATTTGCCTGGTTGCCCAGAGAAGTCTCCCTGGTGAAAGATGCCCAGTAGCATTTTGGGAAGGTGTGGGATGGATAAAGGGTGGGAGGGAGTGCACTGGCAACCAGGCCTCTGGACTCCAGCTCCAGCTCACACTCTGCTCCATCACAGGCCTTCTCAGCCCTAGAGAAAGCTGAATATTTCCCTAGTATCAACTGAGAGCTTTTTAAAAGTACTGGTGCCTGGGCCAAACCTCCAGAACAATTAAAATAGGATCAAATTAGAATCTCTGCCACCACCCCAAAGTTCTAGTGGAATGTGTAAGGCTATAAAAAGTTTGGGAGCAGCCCTGGTTGGTTTGGCTCAGAGGATAGAGTGTCGGCCTGCGGACTGAAGGGTCCCGGGTTCGATTCCGGTCAAGGGCACATGCCTGGGTTGCAGGCTCGATCCCCAGCAGGGGTATGCAGGAGGCAACATTTCAATGATTCTTTTTCATCATTGATGTTTCTCTCTCTCTCTCTCTCTCTCTCTCGCTCTCTCTCTCCCCCTTCCTCTCTGAAATCAATAAAAATATATTTTTTAAAAGTTTTGGAGCAGAAAGTGCAAAGCTAATGCAGAGGATGAGTGTCTTTGGTTCCCCTGGCCACACTCTCACTCTCAGAGGGTCGGGGTGGCATGGCCTAAACCAAGGGGATCACAGCCAGATATGAAGGCCGAGCTAGGATGACACAGAACCGGGAGGGCCCGCTCCACCCTCAGGCCCCAGTGCTCTGTCCGGATTCCAGATTCCAGATTCCATAGCTGCCTGGGGGTCTTCGGAAATTCCTGCCCAGGCGCCCAAGGTAGAGAAATTACCTGGTCTACGTAAGGCCCCTAGCACCTACCATTGATTCTTTGTTAAGATCACAGCCACCACCAAAGATTAAAGGATTCCTCCCTCCCTCTACCAATCCCTTCCACTTTATCTACAACTCTGTTGCTGCTTAACCTACTCAGGGTGATCACAGAGAACAGAGGGTAGCTTTTTTTTATTATTCAGTCATTCCCAACTTAAGATGGTTTGATTTAGGATTTTTCAACTTTACAATGGTGTGATAGTGATATGCATTCAGTAGAACCCATCCTTGAAATTTTGAATTTTGATATTTCCCTGGATTAGTATGATATTCTCAATGCCGGAAAGCAGCAGTCAGCCAAGCATCATGAGGATAAACAGCCAGTACCCACAGCACTGTGTTGCCAGCACTTGTGGGATGTCATGTTTTGTGTTTTTCCATCATGTCTACAAAAAACCCCATTTCTGTCTCCCAATTTCTGGTGGGAAGAGGAAGGCAATCACTCTTGAGATGAAACTCATGATAATTGCTCAATTATACGCTAATGTCAGTGTCCTGAGCATGTGTAAGATAAGCTATGATGTTCTGTGAGTGCAGAACATTAAATGCATTTTCTATTTACAATATTTGCAATTTACAGTGGTGTATCAGGATATAAGCCCATATTATAAGCATTTTGTAAGTCATCGTAAGCAACATTGGTATGTTAGGGGTCATATTAGACTTGACAACATCAATACAAGACACTTCCAAACCTGTAGAAAATGTTTATAGGATTTTATTTGAACCAAACTGATGACAATTGGAGGAAAGCAAGATATCAAATGCTGCAGAGAGTGGCAGTTTTGCAGTTTGTTTATTTTATGCATTTGAGATTAAGGAGGGAATTAAGGAAGATTACACGAAGGTAGGAGCAAGCAAGGCAGGGATTGGATGACAGGATAGTTAAGGTGATGTGCTCTCTTGAGGGTGTTTTTGCTTTTGAAGGGGTCTGAAAAGAGGCATTTCAAAGGTGTGGTAATCTAGATCCACAGAAACAATGCACAAGGCTGGCTTAAGGCAAAGAGAAACTTTTTACTAAAGAAGTTATAGGGTTGAGGCATGATTAGTCACCGTGACCTGTCCAGTTAGGAATTTATGATCAGAGCGCCCTGTGAGGGTACTATACACCACAGCAATGATCCTGATTTTTATCCATGGCATCACTGTCCTAGCTAGTGGGGTTGTGAAGGACACTCTCTGTACAGCTATACATGATGACCCCAGGGAGACCGTGGCTAGACAAGCATGCCACAGACACAACAGTGCAAATGACTGAATTAACATACACACACGTACACACATATCACACATGCATGCACACACATACACACACCGAGTAGGTAAGTCATCATTATGGCAAAGAAAGGAAAATAGCACCACCAACTAAACCAGGAGAATGACCCATCTTAACTGAAGCAGCAGTAAAACAGTTCTATAAAAACTGTGATTTTAGTTACTTCTTTAGGCCTAGAAATCATGCTTCCCTTTGAAGAGTTGATGGTGCATTTAAATGATTCATTCAGGACTAGAGTTCAGGGTTCTGTGTCTCTGTAGGATGGTAATAGACACTAGATACATGTCCTAGTGTCTAATTCTCAAGTTACATAATTAGTAACTGTACATCATGCAAGAAAAAAAGTCTTGCCACAACATAGCATCTCATAGGAGGCAAAGCTGAAGTTGTCCTGCAGATTAATTTATTTATTTATTTATTTATTTTTTAGTTCTCAGGCTTCTTTAGCCCCAAGTCATTATTATTTGTCTGTTTCTTCATCTGATATCATTACCACTAAGGGCCCAGTGCATGGACTCGTGTACTGGTGGGCTCCCTCAGCCTGGCCTGCAGGGATCAGGCCTGAAACCTTCAGTCTGACATCCTCTGAGGGGTCCCGGAGTGGGAGAGGGCACTCTGTGAAGTTGCTGTCACTCGGCAGCTCCTGCGTTGAGCATCTGCCCCCTGGTGGTCAGTGCGCATCATAGCTACTGGCTGGTCAGTGGGTCACTTAGACTTTTATATATCTAGACTAGAGGACCGGTGCACAAAAATTTGTGCACTCAGCGGAGAGGGGGTCTCTCAGCCCGGCCTGTGCCCTCTCGCAGTCTGGGACCCCTCGGGAGATAACCACCTGCTGGCTTAGGCCTGCTCCCGGGTGGCAGAGGGCAGGCCTAATCCCTAGGTGCAGCCCCTGGTTGGGCTCAGAGCTGGGCCAATTGGGGAGATGGGACGCCGCCCTTGTCATACACAGAGCAGGGCAATCGGGAGGTTGTGATGCCACCCTCAGTCCCACTCAGGGTAGGGCCGATTGGTGGGTTGGAGCACCGTCTCCTGTCACTCTCAAGGCAGGGTTGATGGGGAGGTTGCGGCGCCACCCCCTGTCATGCACAGAGCAGGGCGAATCAGGGGGGTGGGGTGCTGCCCCTGTCACTCACAGAGCAGGGCCCATCAGGGGGGTTGGGGTTCTGTACCCTGTCACACACAGAGCAGGGCCCTTGCGGGGGGGGGGGGCGCCACACCCTGTCACACACAGAGCCACAGGGCGATCAGGGGGTTTGGGTGCTGCCCCCTGTCACGCCGATCCCGGTGCCGGGAGGCCTCACGGCTCTGCTGATCCCGGTGCTGGGAGGCATATTACCCTTTTACTATATAGGGTAGAGGCCTGGTGCATGGGTGGGTGCCAGCTGGTTTGCCCTGAAGGGTGTCCTGGATCAGGGTGGGGGTCCCCACTGGGGTGCCTGGCCAGTCTGGGTGAGGAGCTGAGGGCTGTTTTCAGGCTGGGGGTGACTGCAGCTCCCAACTGCTCCTTTTTTTCTTTTTTTTTTTTCTTTTATTCTGGGCCAGCTTTAGCTTTGAGGCTTGGCTCCAGCTCTTAGGCCTCCGCTGTTGAACGTAGGTTTCTGGCCTTTGCTTCCAATGTTGTGATCCTGCTGGCTGAAGCCCGGCAGGGTTCTGGGGGTTTGTTTAGCTTCTATGTTTGTTACATAGTTGCTTGCAGCTCAGAGGCCTGAAGCGGGGAACGTTGGAGTCCTCCGTCACTGAAGCAAGCAAGCCTCATGTTAGTTTCAAGCTGCCTGGCTGCCAGCCGCCATCTTGGCTGACAGTTAATTTGCATATTGCACTGATTAGCCAATGGGAAGGGTAGCGGTTGTACGCCAATTATCATGTTTCTCTTTTATTAGATAGGATTATTATTAGTACCATGTGCTCACTGTCAAGAGGATGTTGCTCTAGACATTTGAAGGTTAGAGAGTGGGAGGAAGAAGGTGTGACGTTGGCATCACCTCTACACCAAAGCTCTCTGTATCTTCTGAGAAGCCTTTCAGAGAGGAGGGACTTTCTTTCCAGGTTTTCATGAGACCCCCCAGGCATGTCACAATCCACTCTCTGGTGAATAACCCTGCAGTGGGCAGGACAGACCCAATGAGAGAAGAAAGCGAATGACGTTAGCTGGAAGGCAGTGGGTCTGTAAGGGCGTACACCGACCAACTCCCTTGACATCTCCTTTTGGTCCTTCAGTTATGTAATGACTATTCCTCATCCACAGGCTCACTCTATCTTTTACCAGAGCATGTGATCTCACAGCCCACTTAAGATTAGATTTCTAATCTTCCTGAACGGTGGGTTTCAGCCCACTGACCACTTCAGAAGACCCACAGAGGTCTGCTCGCCACAGGTCCTACTGAGGAACTGACTAGGGCAGCAACTGGAGCAGAGACATCTTACAATTCTGTTTCCCCCAAATAGAGAGGAGTTCCTCCTCTGGTACAAGGCATCTCTGCAGAGCTGACCGCAGAGGCTGATCTATTGTTCTCTTAGGGGCATTTCATCTTCGCTCTGGAAAGTACCAAGGAGCTCCCCATCCGAGTGGTAGTGTCACCCCTGCTTTCCTTCTCCCCTCACTCCACACACACACACACACACACACACACACATCTGCTGTCAGCCTGCTCCTGCTCGCTGCCGGCGGGGCCTGGGAGGGGAGAGGGTCTCCTTTTTCTCTAGCACACACAGAAGATGAGAGCAGTATCATCATCCACTGACGTGTCTTTTAAAGCTTGAGCAGCCCTGTTGGCAACTGCAACCACAACAAACAGTCCACATCGAGGGCTCGCAGCTCTGCCTCAGACGTGGGAAGTCAGGCCAATTCAAATATTTCTGAAACACCTCTCCTAGCCAAACGCTCAGCTCCGTGCACTTCAGGGGCAAACACTCCAGGCCTCTTCTCTGGGAGCTGTGTCGAAACGGCCCTCCCCGCTAGTGTTTTGGTGAGGATTACATAAGGAGATAACACTCCACAGATCTGTAGTTACTTCTGGGTCTGGCCTCTGAGATTCTTGGCTATGCACAAAGGTGAACGCTCGGTTCCACAGTTATGTCATTGGGTGTAGTCGGCGCTAACAGTAATGAACATTTAAGAGAACCAAACAATGTGCAAATTGCTTTTATATCCATTGTGTCTGACTGTGAGGAATGGGTGAATGTAAAAAATCACATGTTCTTAAGAGATTAAAATGGTCTTTCCCTGCCAAGGAAAAGAACGGTTAGAGCCCTCCGTGGTGTCCCTGAGTACACTTCCCAGGAGAAACTTACAAATGTTCTACTTATGACAACATTCCATCCAGATTTTCCAAAACAGTTTCCATTTTTTATTAATTTGCCCTCTTGATGCCATAAATATTCTCGTACTTGTCACACTGGGTGTGGTGTCCTTTTAGTTTATCGTCCTCACAATTAAAGCTCCTTGCCACTTTTGGTGCACAGTCAGGCCTCTCAAACTTGAAAGAGGTCCTAGGTCACTCTCAATTTTTGAAGCTGCTATTTTTAAAGTACTTTTTTTTTTTAAGCCAAGGCAGGGTTACACAAGTTGTGGCATGCTTTTTTGGGCATTTAACAATTTAATACTTTAACACACACACCCAAAACAATGTAATATAATTGTGGCCTTCACAATAAATTAATAATTTGGTACACACACACCTGATGCATGCTGTGGGCATCGATCTTGACCTTGGACCACCTTATCTCATGCTAGAAGTTCATTTGGAAATCCTGTAAATGGGAGGTGCCTCATGATGTTGATACCATGGGGAGGAAACAATAATTTTCCCTCTCTCCTTCTAAGTCCTTGGCTGGAGCCCCTATAACAAAGGAAAGCAAATAGACTTTACTAACATGTATATGTCATACGTACATGGGAGATACCCAGACAATGAGTAACTCAAGGAGGTGGCTTAGAATGGAGGCTAAATGCTTCAGCTGAAGGAAGAAAGGACTGTGTGTGGAAGGGAAGGCGGCCAGGTGCATACATGGGGTAAACGCGGCTAAGGTTCCTCAGACAGATCGAAGTCGGTGCCTTCTCCGGGGATAAGCTGCTTGTGACTTTGTTATTCTTCTTTTCCTGGAACACAGAGACATCCTTACACATGAAGATTTCCTTTATTGAATATAAATGTGCTTTACAAAATGGTTACCTTTTTTCTGTTTTCAGTACCTCTCATGTCTGCCATTTCTCATAACAAACAGCTTAAATTACCCTACGCCAGGAGGCATACATTGGGGTGGCATATTCTGGTCTCCTACAATACTAAATGCCCTTCCAGGGAGCGGCCTTTGGGTGGATGCCAAGGAAGCAGCCCTGGGAAGGAGCACAGAGCCCAGGCAAACCATGCTGAGCCCTAGGACGGAGCAGGCCCACGGATCCAGGGCAGGAGCACGCAGAGCTGGGGGCTCCTCCGCCTGGCTTGGTGCTCACATTCTGGGAAGAGCTGGGAAAACTCTGCCGCCTGGAAACAATTTTACAGGCAGATACATTTCTGCAACTAACTGCAAGGCTGCTAGAACCTCGGCTTTGGGCTCTTTTCTGCTGTAGCTTCCAGGGGAGCCACAGGGAAAGCTCAAACAGGACCACCTTCCAGAGCGGCCCAGGTCCCCACCTGCTGCTGTGGTGTCCTGTGGACAAGAGAGGAAACCGCTGACCGTGACAAGCTGCTTCCAACCCCACTGGGCGGAAGTTGTTAATGGAAAAATCAGACCTTCCTATGGAGCCCACAGTCACCAAGCCCAGATCTGAGCAAGGTGCTGGTGGTGTGAGTCTTAGAAAAGTTTTAAAGCACAGGAATAAAAAGGTTTCTTGCATATATGTCATATATATCACATATCTTACATATATATCACACTGGAGGCCCGATGCACGAAATCCATGCAAGGGGGCTCGGTCCTCAAAGGCGTGGCAGCTGCCTCTGCCTCGGCCCTTGCAGCTGCGGCTTTGTCCAGAAGGTTGTCTGGTCTAATTAGCATATTACACTTTTGTTATTATAGATATCTTACATATATATGATATATTTTACATATATATGATATATTTGTTATACACACACACACACACAGACACACACACACACATATACATACACACTGTGTATATATGTATAAAAATTCATGCAAGATGTTCAGCCCTCGCAGCCCCAGCTGCCTTGGCCGGCCCTTGCAGCCCGGCTTCGTCCAGGTCGTCCAGAAGGACATCCAGTCAAATTAGGATAGTATGCTTTTATTATAATATATAATATGTGTGTGTGTGTGTGTGTGTGTGTGTATATATGTATATATATATATGTATGTATATATATATCAACATTTGATAGTAGCATTTGAAATCTCTGTCCTCACAGGCCCTAGCCCCAAAGCTAACTGAAGTTATAGTCCAGGGCTTCGTACTAATTTAGAAAAGGAAATATAATGTGGCAGCAGGTTATAAAGAAAACATAGGGATCCCTGTAAGTTCCTTCTCTTGATCACCCCTCCTTGCAAGCAGGGAGTGGTGCTAATTTCAAGGAGCTGCCTTCCTCCACTGTGACCCTCCACCACCCCCACAACTTCCTCTCCAAGTTCTGGGGCACTTCATCCGGTAAGGCTTTGGGTCAGTTGTACATCTGCTTCTTAACCCTGCATTTACTTTAGGGATTAGAGAGTGGAGGGGGTGGGAAGGAAGGGCTCCTCAGAGGGCAAATATTGTCTCAGATCCACTGCACCAGGGAGTGTGGAAAAGCCTAACAACCATGCAGCCTGTGTCTGTGAGGTTTCACTCACAGGCCAGCTCACAGCAGAGAGGAGCAAGTCAAATTCATTTACCACAGCTTTCCTGGGCACTCATTATGTGCCAGAAATGGTGCTAAATGCTTTTTATGCATGCAATTATTTAATCCTCTCAACTCCTAAAAGATTTATATGACTTTCCCCCTTTATGCAGAAAAAGAAACACGCTTAGAAAGGGCAAAGTCTTGTCCAAGGTCATGCAGTAAGGTTGCTGAACGCAGGACTCAGAACCACACTAACTCCAGAAAAGGAAAATGAGCTGAAATTCTCAGAGCATTCCACACTCATTCCAGTCGTTTGGAACTTAACAGAGTCTAAAATGTTGCATCAATTTTCATTTCTTGTTTTATTATTCCAATAAGACTGGAAATTCTTTGAGGTCAAAGGCTGGGTTTTCCAATTTATTGTGTTCTTCAAAGTGCCTAACATAGTCATTTGCACAAAACAGGCAATTTAAAAGAAATGTGCATTAATAAATCTAACAGAGGAGAGGCAAATTACTAATTATCAAGCACGCTGAAGAAAAGTGAGCCTACCAAAATAAACACACAGGAGGATTTATCTTCCCCAGTTCCCAGGATGTGGGTCATTTTTTAAAAGGCAAACTCCTCATCGATCTTGAGTTCCAAAGGAGGGAACTGTCATGGCCAGGTTCATTAACATTCTGAAATAGCTACATCGTGACTGAGGAGAGCAGTGGAAGTCTTCAACAGCATCCCAAAGATGTCAGCGGGAAGAGCTTCCAGCAAAGCTCCAACGTAAATCAAACTTGGCTTCCGTAAGCCCCCGAGTCGCACAACTTCAGAGGCCTCCTTTCATCTTTCCCATGCTCTCCTGAGGGCTTATAAGTTCTGCAGTGGCCTGAGGGCAGGAGTCACTGGAGCTCAGCCCTGGGGCACGTGTGAGCCGAAGAGGGCTGTGTGCAATCTGGGGTGAGAGAGATCCGCAGCAAAATCCTTTAGGAAAGACCCTGGGCAGAAACGCCCAGGTACTGGAATGTTTGTAGATGGCGGTCTGTAAGAAGAGAGAGGCCTTCAAACATCACGGCCTAAAAGAAAACCAAATGAAGGGGCCGCCCTGTCCGCACTGTCCCCCTCTGAGCAGCGTGCTCCGTACACGTGCTCAGGCATGTACACAAGCACACACAACTTCCTCACTGTCCTCAACTCCCATTGCTTTTCTTCATCAAAGCACACAGCTGTGATTCTCCTAGAACGTGCTGGGCCCCAGGCCACCATCGCCATTCCCGGGCGCGCTTGCACACAGACAATATGAATGGAGGAAGGTGACACCCATATGTTAAAGTGAGTCAAACCCCTCTCCCGCTGTCCCTCTAGTACTTTGGCACTATCGGTCACTTACGTGTTGTTCTTTCTCCTTCATATACACAGGTTGGGAGTATCGTCCTTTAAGACATCTTTCTGGGGATGGGGGACTTTCTTTTCAACATTTATCTGGTACCATTTCTGGCTGGAACCCATGGCCAAAGGCAGAGCCCAGCCTTTGGGTGTCGTTTCCCTCCCAGATGTGGGTCCCAGCCAGCAGGGTCTCCACCAGCAGTGCACGTCTGTGCCCGTGGCCCACAGAGGGCAGGGCCACGCTCCCAAGTGTCCCGAGTGGGGACAGTCTCCCCTCCTCAGAGATCTCACGCTCCGGTTTCGCCCGCTGCGATGTGGTACGTTGCCATCAGGAACCTGATGCTGTGTTGGCTGTTCTGAAAATGAAAATATTTGCTTCCAACTCCAGTTACCATCTGTTTGTAACCTTTACTCCTATCCTTAGGCCAGCGTGAAACCGCCGCAGCAGCCTTGGGGTCTTCATGGGCTTCCACAACAGACTAGCCACCGGCTTCCAGAACCTTCTGCTTCCAAGCAGAGTCCACCTTTTTAAAGGGCGGCACACTGTATGTCACTTCCAGGCTTCCGTGGTGAGGACCAAGAAAGGACCAGAAATTAAAACATGGGAACTCTGTAAATCTACAAAGTTCATTACATATTTCATTCTATAATTGGGTAGATTGGAGTGCGGGAGGGGGGGCAGGGAGGGCAGTTGTTCGTGCTATCAAAGACAGCAAATGGAAAAAAAAATAAAATAGGATCCTTAAAATATTTTTGGAGAGCTATGACATACCAGAAGAGAAAGAACTCTGTGTAAGAAGGGATGAAACCCATGAGAATTTTAAAATGTCTGAGGGTGTGCACTATTTAACAGCACCATCTCTAGGAAGAAATGAGAGGCTGAGAAATGCAGCAATGATATAGGTTGGGAATTAGTAAAGCAAGTCTGGCTGAAAAGCAGGAGTCCTACAGAAAGAGTTAGAAGGCATCTTAGCAATTGGGACCATTGCAGACATTTTTATTCAGGTTGGCATAAGGTGGAAGCCCCTGGTTACTCAGGCAGTTGCCCAGGCGTGTCATTCATTGTCTCTTGGTTACCAAGAAATTTATCCAAACATGAGTTTGCTCTGGCACAAAGCATGCTGTGATCTCAATACCCTCTGTCACCGGGGAGGCCATGCAAGTCTAGATTAGATGGCAAGGTGATGGGAGAAGGAGGGACTAATCTTGCCAACTGTCAGGCGAGCTGAACAGTCAGGTGTACAATGTAAAGAAGGTGTGAAGTGTTCGGACGTGATTCAGCCATCCTGCTGTGAGAGGTCCATGGTGGGAAGCCAGGAATAAGGTAACAATCGGGTATGGCAGGAGGTGGCACCCTGTCTCTAGGCATATAGAGTCCCGATAACATCTGGAACGTGTAGGTGCTCCTGTTAATAACAATATCACAACTGCCAGGCCTGCGTTAAGCACTTCATACATTTTATTTCACTGAATCCTTAAAACAGGTGAGACAGGTACTGTTTTTATCCCTCATGGTTAGGTGGAAAAATTGAAGTTCAGAAGTGGTAACCCCACTGGTATTTTGCAGAGTCGGGATAGAAACGAAGCCCATGGCTTTTCACCCCATAGAGTCTGATGCTCCAGTATTTGCCCCAGCCCTTCCTCGCTGTATACCTGCACCGGAGGTGGGGGTGGTCCATATTGGCCCTAGCCAATCAGAGTAACTCACTGGCCACTGATGGCTCAGAAACTTAGACCAGTCAGCTCCCTGTTAACAATTAGTAATGCAAGTGCAGCTTATTCTGAAATTGTTCCAAGCGAATGAATGGAAAGGACTTTGGTTTCAAAGATATCTCTCCCTCCCTTCTCCCTCTTTCTCTCCCTACCACTATTCCTCCTTTCCCCCATAAGTAAATAAAAGACAGATAGCACTGATTGTTACTCAAAGCCACCATACTACCACGTAGAGAAATCACCTTAGGATGAAGTCTTCTTTGTAGATGGCTGTATAGATACAGAGAAGGAAGCTGGCTCGTTGGTGACATAATTAAACAGTAGGATCAACAAACCTGGAGGCTGCCCTACATCTGGATTTCATTTTATATGAGCCAATGAGTGTCCTCACTTTTTAAATAACTTTGAGTTGAGTAAGCATTCTCTGCAACTGAAAACATTCTAACCAATGGTCACCCCATGAGTCCCCCTCAGAGGAGAAAGGGGGCAGTAATCAGAGCCCTTATGAATGGTCCCACTAATGGGAGGGAGACCATCGTGCACCCTCTTTAGCCATGAGAAGGGTTAAGTAATTTGCCCTGGGTTCCATGGCTAGTGAGTGACAACGCTGGAATTTGTGCCAAGGAGGGTCTGACACCAAAGCCTGTGTGCTTTGCAATATGCAGAGTGGAAATCTTGGCCAATAACTAAAGGCACACGGTTATAATCCAGTCCCCTGCAGAAGTGAGGCAAGAGCTCACTGAGGTGGAGCCTAACCAGTAATCTGGTTTTCATAGCAGAATGCCAGTTGCAGAAGGAACGCATGTGCTGGGCAGGGAGAGCCCCTCGTATGGCGAAGCTAGTGTGGAGGAAGAGAGAGGCAGTGATTCGGAGGCTAATCCCTGGCACATGATGCTGGGTGGAAGGCCAAAGCATTGCTTCTAGACATTCCCAGATGCTGTGTGTGAGGCTATTGATCACTCTTCCTGCCCCATCAGGACTGGCTCTGCCGCCAACGGAGAGAACAGCAGCTCAAGTGGAAACACTTAGAAAAGACAGAAGCTGGTAAAAAAGTAAGAGAAAGAAAAAGGGGAAGGGAAGAAGGGAGGGGGAGGAAGAAAGGGAGGAAGGAAGGAAGGAAAGAAGGGAGAAGGGAGGAAGGGACAAGAATATGATCATTATGAAAGTGACAAATTGGCTCCCTGCCAGATTATTGGTTTGTCTGGAAGTGTCATCTCTCTCTGGCCAATGCTGAACTGTATGCAAGTTTTTAATGTCTGTTTCCATTGCATTTTCAAATATAACATGGTTTACCTGAAACTGGCTACCATTTTTTCTGAGTTCTTACTCAAAAGTTATACTTGCATCTGGAAACTCAAAGTACTGTGGCCCATGGGCACCTTTCCCAATCTCTGCCTGCTCCAGAGCTGGCACTCGGGGCCGATGGTGTTGTCACTGCTCCATTTCAGGAAGTGCCAGTCACAGGGCTTCCCTAGAAAGGTCAGTGAACTACCTGAGCAACCATGCCCCGTCGTCCTGACTGGCTCCCTACCGCCTCATCCACTATTTGTCTAACATTTTTCATAATAATATTTTGCCTGTTTTCATGATTACTTATGAGCTAGATTGGCTGATGACTGCCACAGTTGCATAAGTAGCCAGTGTAAGGGAAAATGTTCTGACTTTGAATTCAACAAGATGTGGGCTGGAATTCTGAGTCTGCCACTTACTAGCCAGTTGGCCATGGCCAAGTCAACCAACTAAGCCATAGTTTCACTATCTATAAAATAAAGTAAATGGTATTTATATCATGGTACATATTTTAAATTAGATTAAAATGTTAAGGTATATTTTTGTTATTGTTATTAATATTATCAAAGTCCTTAGCAAGGTGTCTACAATGGAGTACATCCTCAATAAATACTAATTCCCTTCTGGAATTTCTCCATCAAGGTCAGCACCTCTCTTTGCAGGGGATGACTCTGGCCCAGCAGGTGCTATATTCTAAGTGAAGGGTACCCTTCCCTGAAAGTTTTCCAACTGGTGGGGAGCATTTATAAAGTGGGTCCCTTTGAGAAGTTCTAGGTTGAGGTAAGAGGGAGAGAAGCTTTTTGGTCGAACATTTGAAAGGTACTGCATTTTATAAATTTGTCTGTGTTCTTTTTAGAGCACTCAGAGATGCCTATTTAAAAGACAAATTTTCATCCCAGGGACATGGTGTTTGTTATGTTTGTATCTTGTTTCATAGTCTTCATCTTACTTGCTGTTGCATAAACCTGGATTGTGTAGAGATGGGAGACAAGCTGCTTTTGGAATCCACCCTAGCATGCCTGCAGATGCCTTCTTCTCTGCCCTGCAGACGTGGAAGGGGCCCCTAAACTCCAAAAGAGCAACAGAGTCAAACATTACTAGGAACCTAAGACATTTCCCTCTAAAGGGTAAAGTAAAGTAGACAGTAACCAAATAGAAAACAGAAATATTTATTGTATTGAAAACTGAGACTTTAAGTACACTCTGAACCACAAGAAAATGATTCAAATTGTTTTAGAGACCTATCCTCTTGTATTGCTTTATTCATAATAACAGAAATTTCAACATAAGTTGATCATGTACCATAGAAAACTGATTTTCAAACAAATGACTTTGTGATTACTTCCAAAATTCAAATCAGTCTTTAATAGAACAAAATCTGCCACTACTAAAAATATTTAAAAGAATGTGCTATGAGTTCTTAAATTAATTCCAAAGAGATAGTCCAAAAATATTTTAGAACAGGTGACATCACTGAAATAAATTTCCCAATGTGACCACTCAATTGAATGCATAAATTTTACTAACATAGTTTTACATTCAGGAACACCTTATAAAAAAACTTACTTAACTTGAGGTGCATTAACTTTTCCAGTAGGTATCTTTATCAATTAAAAAATGTTTCAGTACAACTTTTACAAATTATTTATGAGGGACTGTATGTTCTCTAGGGGGAAAAAAGATTACCTAATTTGGTATTGGTCAAACATTTTAAACTATGCAAATAATTATAAAAACTACTTCTCTAACTCCATTAATCATTAGTTTTCTTGAGGTTCTTACTTTAAAAAGAGGCTTTCCTTAAAAGGGCACATATTCAAAAGATATTCCTGATGAAATGCCATAAAAAATTATAAAACTATTAAGAAGATTCGGGGGAGGAAAAGAAGAAAGGGGATGGGGGAGAGTAAGGAAAACAAAACAAAAATTTCTGGCTGACAAAGATTTCCAAATTTCAGCCAATACCCCAGTATTTTCAAATAGAATTCACTACAAAAATTTTAGTAAGTCAAAATATTTAATAGACCCTTAGATTTTTATACCCAACCTTGATTGATGGTAAATTAAGATGTGTATCTCTTTGTGCTATTATATTTATAGTTTAAATTTAGTGGCCAATTTACCCAGACTGGTCAATTTCTTTAAGCTAACACTGATATTTTTTTCACATGGCCTCAATAGACAATTTCAAATAATTTACCAGCTAATTCAGTCAAAAGAAGCAGATGTATAATGTACACGAACTCATCCATTGTAATCTCAGAAAAAGCCACCAGGGTATATTGTCAATGATAGCACCCTGGGAGAGAGAGTAATTGGGAAGGGTTGGCTTGGAAAATTCTTTACATCGTAGAATGTGCTGCTTCATTACTTTGCTGAGGCTTATTTGGTCTTCATTCTCTGTGACAAGGATTTCTCGCAACAGACTGGTAAAGGCGCTGGGGCATATTTCAAGAAAAAGAAGACAATTATTAACAGTGGGAGAGCTTCATGCTGAGGTCAAAGGAAAATAACACAGAGGTTTCTACTTACTAGAGAACAAATCAGGGGGTTCAATTCTAGTTACAGCAAAAATAGAAAATGCTCCTCATTCTGGATAATTTCAAAGATGTAGATTATTCTAGAAGCCCAGGGCTGGTTATATAATGATGAAATGCCATGGGGGGAAATGGAAATGGAAAAGCTTGAGTATATTCCCTGGAGCTTCCTCACGGCTTTTCTTTATGCCCAAGGCAAGGAAATAGCTTTAAGAGGCAGAGTATGGTTTTGAAAATTACCTTTGTCTTTTGGAACACTGAGAAAAAGCCTAACACATTTTAGTTCATCCACTCTTGCTTGCTTTTTTAGCAAAGTTTATTTTGGAAATCTTTTTATGTATATACTAGTGAGCTAAATTATTTAATTTTGCCAATTAAAAGTTACTTAATTTTTTGAGGAAACTCCACACTTTTCTATAGTGGCTGCACCAGTTTGCATTCCCACCAGCAGTGCACTAGAGTACCTTTTTCTCCACACCTTCACTAGCACTTGTGTGTTGATTTATTGATGATAGCCATTCTAGCAGGTGTGAGGTGGCACCTCGTTGTTGTTTTAATTTGCATCTCTCTGATAATTAGTGAGGTTGAGTACTTTTTCATATATCTCTTGGCCATTTGTATGTCCTCTTTGGAGAAGTGTCTATTCAGGTCCTCTGCTCATTTTTAAAATATGGAACTGCCATTTGACCCAGTGATCCCACTTCTAGGAATATATCCTAAGAAGCCAGAAACACCAGCAGGAAAGAATATATGCACCCCTATGTTCACAGCAACATCACCTTTAATAGGTAAGATCTGGAAACAGCCCAAGTGCCCATCAATAGATGAATGGATTTAAAAACTGTGATGCATTTCACAATGGGATACTATGCAGTTGTAAAAAAGGCTCTCTTACCTGTTGAGACAGTATGGAGGGACCTGGAAAGTATTATGCTAAGCAGAATAAACCAGTCAGAGAAAGACAAGTATCACATGATCTCACTTATACGTGAAATCTAATGAACAAAATGAACTGATGAAGAAAATAGATCCAGAGTCATTGAAGCATGCAACAGGCTGAAGTATTTCAGAGGAAAGGGGGTAGGGTGGGAAAAAAAATTAAACAATGAACTTATATGCATACATGCATAGCTCCTGGACAGACAATAGTTTGGGGAAGGCCTGGGGAGGGGATGGGAGCGGGGTGGAGGGGATCAATGTTGGGGGAGGGGGGCATTAAGGCATCTTTAATATGTTCAACAATAAAGATACATTTTTTTAAATCACTAAACATAAAAAATAATAAAATAAAACATAGTAACAGAGGGAAGAAAACTTACTTAAATTATTGATTCAGTATTTCAGCAATTTTAAAATGTCATAGCCCAATTTATTTATTTAACCATTGAGTCCACGGGAAGGAGCCAGCCATGTAAGTATCAGGAAGAAAGAGCATTTCAAACAGAGGGCACGGCCACTGCAGAGCTAAAGCAGAATGAGTGTGGAGCGGGAAGAAGGCCGGGGGAGGTAACTGAGATGGCATGAGTTCAGAAAAGGCATGAAATCCGCCCCAGGCCAGAAATCACAACCACAATATCCCTGCACCCGGGATTGGATTGGGAAATATCCAGGCCATGAAATTTGATCTGACTTCTGGCCCCTTCCCATTATTTATTCTTCTAATCTGTCCCCTTCTCCTATAAGCTGCACTTCAGTGTTAATTAACCTAAAAAATGTTATGTTCATTGGCCCAACTTTCATGTATGAAAATCATCTGACACACCAGCTGCCTGTTGACAAAAGTTCAAATTCAGCTTGACATTGACAGACACCAATAAATCTATGCAGCTTACCCCTCGCTCCTCTGATAAACACCCCCCTCCAGCCAAACCTTCTCGCCAACACTTCTTTTATTTTATCTTCTTGAGTCTTTAATCCTGCTATCCCCTAATATCCAGCATCAACTTTTCCCTCCTCTGAACAAATTTATCTCAATTTCTATCAGTTAGAACTCTTTTTTGCAACTAGCAAAAGAAAATCCAAGATAAAGTGGCTTACATAAAAAGAGAATGTTCCTGGTTTGAGTAAATTAAAGGTTCAAAATAAAACAAGCTCCAGGCCCAGGCTTATCCAGAGGTCAGGGATGTCATTTACATTGACATTATCTTAACTCTGTTCGGTTTCCTGTGTTGACGTCACTCTCAGGCCGGCTTCTCTCAGGATGGCAATCGGTACTGTGCTGAAGTGTTTCCCCCAAAGTCATGCCTACCTGGAGCCTGTGACTGTGACTTTGTTTGGAAAGAGGGTCTTCACAGATGAAATCAAGTGAATATCAGGTCAGACTGGGTTAAGAATAGGCCCTAATCCAATGACTGGAATCCTTTTAAGACGAAATAAATTCAGGCAGACACGCAGGTAGAAGCCCATCTGAGTGAAGCAGCAACACAACAAGAAATGCCAAGGATTGCTGGCCACCACCAGAAGCTGAGATGGGAGGAAGAATTCTTCCCTGAAGCCTTCAGAGGGAGCAGAGCCCTGCCAGCACCTTGATTGTGGACTGCAAGCCTCTAGAATTGTGAAAGAATATATTTCTGTTGTTTGAAGCCACACGGTTTGTGGTGATCTGTTCCAGCCGCCCCAGGGAGCTAACAGGCCCTGATGCTCACCTGCTCTGAGGGGTGGAAAGGACGATAGAGCAGGTGGTTCCCATGGAAAAAGAAGCTTCTCAGAAGCCTCAGCAACTTTTCCTTATGTCCCCTGTGCCCATGTCTGAATCGGTCATTGCATCTAGCACCTCCTGGAGCTGAGAGAATGCCTCTCCTGTTCAAACTACAAGGCAAGCCCTGGCCGGTGTGCTCACTCAGTGGGTAGAGTGTTGTCCCTGGCACCAAGGGGTCTCAGGTTCAATTTTCAGTCAAGAGCACATACCTGGGTTGCAGGTTCGATCCCAGCCCTGGTTGGGATGTGTGTGAGAGGCAACCAATCAGTGTATCTCTCTCCCATCAATGTTTCTCACTCTTTCTCTCCTCCCTTCCTTCCTCCCTTCCATTATCCCTAAAAAACAATGGAAAAAATTCTTCAGATGAGGATTAATAAAAAATAAATAAACAACAAGGCAAAATGGTGGAGGTGGGGATCCCACCCAAAAGAAACAGGGTTCTATTGTCAGGAAAAGAAGAAAATAAATGCTAGGAAAGCAACCCACTCCATTACTGATAGCCATTCAGATGGTTTTGGCTGGCAGTTACAGAACACCTGGCTCCAACCAGCTTAAACATGGGAGAGATGTGTTGTCTCACATAATGGGAGATCCAGAGGCAGAGCAAGCTGCGGGCAAAGCACAAACAGGCCTGAGCTCTGCATGGCCCTGCCTCCAGCCCCTGCCGTCCTCCGCATGCCAGTCCTGTCTGCATGCCTGGGTCCCTCATGGTCTCAAATGGCTGTGAGAAGCAAGCAGGTCCACCAACATCCTCTGAGGGTGCAGTGAGGGAGAATAAAAATCTAGTTCCCCATTATGACAAAGGGCCTTCTTCTTAGACTGGTTGGACCCACTTAGGTCATGTGCCTACCTCTAGAGCAGTGTCAGTGGCTGGGGAAATGCCACCCACTGGCTGGCTTAAGCCTGGTTCCCTGAACGAATCGTTGGGGAGGAGAGGGAGGAGAAAACAGCATTACCATGATTGATTTAGCATTAGGCTAATCAGGATTCTCCCTGGGAGCTTAAGATGGAGCGTGCTTTCCCTGAGGTATATGTGGGGAGGGTTTCTGGAAAATGTGAAAGTAAGGGGGAATGAATGCTGGTTAGGCCACCAATGCTGTCCATCACACCATCCTTCCAAGTGCAAATTACATCCTGCCTCCTTCATAAAGCCTGCTCAAATGACTCTAGCTAGAAGCAAACTTTCCCTTTCTGAATTTCTTCAGCACTTATTGTTCTTACTAACATTTTACACCTACCTTGTATTTTAAATACTAGTAATATTTTCACATACATATTTCTAATCTCCTGATCTAAATCCTTAAAATCAGACTATATATTACCTTTCTTTGTATATCGAATATACATAATACAGGACCTTGCTTAAAATATTTTATGCTTAATAAAAATCTGTTGCCTAATTGAGTGACTTCTAATGTAAACAAAAACAAAACAAAACAAAAAAACCCAGCCAGCTTTAAATTTAGCAGTAGAGATAGAGATACAGTTCACAAATTCAATTCTTCCTTCTTTCTAATAGAACCCTCTCCTTGCTCATGATAGCTGAGGAGTCTTTCTTACAGACATATTGGTGATTCTCAGCCTTTAAATTCATCTGTACTTAATAAAATTGTTAGAATTTTAACCTAGTTAAATAGTGAGAAATACTATTGATCACGATAATACATGATAGCTAATATTTTAATTAAGAACCTGGACAAGATACAAAAACCAAATGACAATACAAGTTGCATTGTGGAAGCTGAATAAGACAAAAGAAGGAAGATCTCTTCAATTGTGCAAAAATGTTTCAGTCACTTTTTCCATTTTGATATCATAAATCAGGTTGTGCTTATCCATTTGATCTATTGATATTTTCAGCATATTCTAGTTCTAATCTAGAAGTCGCACATGAAAGTTGTAAAAGTTTCACTGCTAAACACTACACAGCTGACTCGAGCAACTTGGGACTTAGGGAGCCGACACCTGAGGAGGAGAAATCGAGTATAACTTTTGACTCCCTAGAAATTTAAGTTGTCCCTGGATATCTGCAGGGAATTGGTTCCAGGACACCCCATAGATATCAAAATCCTCCCAACAATGGATCAAAAATAGTACAAGTATTTATAAAAAAGAAAAAAAACATGTATAACCATGGGCAGTTCAAACCCATGTTGTTCAAGGATCAACTGTATAATTACATTTGTATTATCTTCTTACAAAAGACTTTTGTTAAAGTATAGTTGGCATACACTATTAGATTAGTCTCAGGTATACGACACAGTGATTTGACATTGATATACCTTATGATGTGATCGCCACAATAAGTCTGTCACCCTGCAAAGTTATTACAATATTATTGACTGTACTCCCTGTGCTGTGCACTACATCCCTGTAGCTTATTTTATAACTGGAAGTTCATACCTCTTATTCCCCTTCACTTTTTCTTTTTATTATTATTATTATTTTTAATCCTCACCTGAGGACAGGAGGACATGCTGAGAGAGAGAGAGAGAGAGAGAGAGAGACAGAGACAGAGAGAGACAGAGAGAGAAATCTGAGAGAGATGCATGGATCATTTGCCTTCTGCACATGCCCCAACCAGGGATCTAACCCACAAACCCCGATATGGGCCCTGACCTGGAATCGAACCAGCAATCTTCTGGTGCACAGGATGACACGCAACCAACTGAGCCACTCTGGCAGGGCCCCCTTCACTTTTTGATGGCTGTCAGAAGTGAGGGGGTTGTGGAGTGGGGGGAAAATGAGAAACAGAATAATACAGTTGTATTGTTTTAAAATTACTATACTACATTTAGTAGTGGAATTTTTTATAATGATATTTTATCTAATATCTCAGTAATCTGCATAGATTGTCCACTATTAATTTATTAAGAGGATTGTGAATGGACATGGACAACAGGGGGATGGGAGCATGAGTGTGCGGGGGCGGAGGGGAGGTTGGGGGTTAATGGGGGGGATGAGGACACATTTGTAATACCTTGACTAATAAAAAAAAAAAGAGGATTGTGACCACTTTGAAGATATCTTGAGGCCATCTGAAATTTTCTCTACAAATGAAGCCCAGTATTTTTTGTTGTTATTATTGTTACTATTAATGAATAATGGAATGTCCTGCCCTAGATACATAACTGAAAACACTAAATGTAGTCAACATTGTGTGTCAAGGAGATTTCATGTTTCAAAGAATGCAAGTCAATAATTAAATTCTTTATTAAAAAATAGAGTTAAGACTAAGAATGTCTCAATGAAATCGCCTTATTTTCCCTCCAAGTGGGAAAGGGGAAAAGAAAATTGGATGCACATACCCCCAGCGACTCCTCCTATGTTAGACGATATTATAAAGCCTGACTGGGGTGCTGAAAATGCATTAGCATCCTCTGCCACCTTGAGTAAACTTTGGTCTCATTTTTTAATGTTTTTTTTTTTTTATTTCAGAGAGGAAGAGAGAGATGGAAATATCAATGATGAGAGACAATTATTGATCGGCTGCCTCCTACATACCCTCTACTTGGGATCGAGCCCACAACCCAGTTATGTGCCCTGACTGGGAATCAAATTGTGACCTCCTGGTTCATAGGTCGACCCTCAACCACTGAGCCACACCGCCAGGGCACTTTGGTTTCATTTTAGTAAAGAATTTGAACCAGGGGGAAATTGAGCTCTAACAGTGACTCAAATTTTGAGGCACATTTAGTGTCTGCTGGCCATATTCAGGTCGCTAAACAGAGTAGGAAAACACACGGCCAGAGGACTCAAAATCCAATTTTCAGTTCTGAGCATTTCCAGGCACATCTTTTTCCTCTCACTTTCCAATTAGGTATGTGTTTAACTCTTCTGTAGACCAGCTCTAAGAACCATCAGGTGCCCAGGCTGGGGGTGGGTGGAGGCAGGTGGAGAGAGGGCATTTCAAAGACAACAGCATAAAAGTGGTCTCAATTTGGCTTGATGGAAAGTATTTTCAAGGCAGAAAATATAAAGAGATTCCCAGTATCTGAAGAGAGAGCTGATTTGGAACTAGGGGACGAGGTCACTGGCAGGTCATTCACATGAAAGCCCTTCTTCCCTACCAGGCACAGACAGAGAAGCAATGGAATGTCCTGGCAGAGGGAGCCATCCGCCTGGCTGAGTCCAAATACCAGCTCCACTCCTTTCTGGGTGACCTTGAGAAGTTACCTACCTTTGCCAAGCTTCAATTTTCATATATGTAAAACTAGAAGTCCAGTGCACAAAAATTTCCCCCTGGTTCGGGGGGGGGGGGTGTTACCTCAGTCTGGCCTGCCCCCTCTCACAGTCCAGGAGGCCTCAGGGGATGTCCTACTCCCCGTGGGCCTAACCCACAATCTGGCTTCCCTCTGCAGGAGGCGACTGGGCTGATCAGGGGAAGGTGGCACTCCCATCACGCCACTGCTGCCACTGCCAGCCACCACAGCTGCCTGAGTGTCAGCCTGGCCCTCGCAGCAGCAGCTGCTGTGGCTTTGTCCGGAAGGATGTCTGGAAGACATCCGGTCTAATTAGCATATTACCCTTTTATTAGTATAGATGACCATGATAATAGCCCTTCCTCTGCGGGGTGGCAGTGAAGATGAAACCGTCTAAACCACGTGAAGCAGCTAGCAGGGGGCCTGGAACATAATAAATGTCCCATGAATGTGAGTGACTATTACAATTATTTTGGGGATGCCAGCCTATTTGGGGCCCACTCTTGATCCTCTGGCCCAGGGCTTCCAGCTGGCTCTGTGATTGTCTAGAGATGGAAGAGGCTGCTTCCTTCACTTCTCCCCTCCAGGCTGTCATGGTGCTTCTAGCATCGTTTATGTCCAAAAAGAGGGAAATAATATGTGTCTACATAACATCATCCTCACATTCTTTCTTCCCTCAGAAATTCTCTGGTATTATCAAATTAGTCACATTTTGAAGTTGATATCCACTAGACCTAATCAAACTCAACAACTTCTGTTCCTTGAGATTAGCCTGGATTCTCCTCCAGGCATGGAACAGCTGCACCACTTTTAAAGGGGGCTGGGAGCACTCACGCCGCAGACTTCCGGCACCGGGCCACTGCAATCACTGCTGTCTACTGAATGCTGATATTCTCTACGTGTTACGTGGTTTAGCTTCCTGATGCCAACACTCATTCATGGCCAAGAATGATAAATCTTCAGGGAGGAGAGTCGTTCCTGCTCCATCCAAAATCGCGTTCTCTCTTTTATGTCCACTGTCTGCTGAGCTTCATAACCCTACACTCTCACATGCTGTATTTCTGAATACAAATAGAGAAGCTTAACCGCTTAAAAATCTTACACTCAAGCACCAAACTGGTATTTGAACACCGCAAAACCTGCTAACAAGGGAGTGCTATTTGAAATCCGTGGCTATGTCTGAAACACACATCTGATGTGTCCTGTACTTTTCGATGTCCTTTGAATTTCAGATGCTACAGACACTGTTCTTTCTCTTGCATACAAATGTCCCCTAAAAGGCAGGTGTAAGGCAAAATGCCCTTCTCTCCTTCTCCTCCCCTTCTCTCCAGGCTGTGTGTCTCGATAATTCTAACAATGTCTGCATGACAAATGAAAACTTGATTATTTACATACTTTTTTAAATAATCGAAAACAGCTATACACTTGGTATTATTTCAGACTAAGGTTTCAGATGTTTGGCCCACATAACATCTTTAGGTCTCCCATTTTATCTGAATACCTCTGGGGATTCTGTTCTGAATTGTTTATACACACCATTCAAATGGTATTATAAACACAAGCTTACCAAATTGTGGTGACTTTTTAAAATGTTACATTCTTTTGAACTGTCATGCTCCACTGAGAAAATTTTTTTTCAAGTTTTTTAAGCCAATGCTGATTATTACTGTTTATAATTATTTTTTAAAATGCTTTCCTGCTTTATTTCTTTATCTGAGAGTAAATAGAATACATGCTCATAATAAGAATTCCAACAGTGCAGAAAAGCAGAAGTAAGATAGCAGAAGTCAGCTGAAACCTCACTCTTTAAAGATAGCCTGCACTGACATTCTGCTAAATACCCTTAGAGATATCGCTCTATGATCACATACAGGTAGATGTAGTTCTACATACATAATGTCGTAGAACCTGGCTTTTCCAGTCGGCAATGCTTGGACATTTTCCCACGCCTATAAATATAGCTCTGCATCTGTGATTCTCATGTATCCAATACTTCATAATTACCAATTTGTTCGGTCCTTTCGCCATCCAAATTCTTCATTTTTTAAACTTCCTTGTGATACCACTTTATCTTAAGCCTGACTCTTTTTGGTAGCCCAAAATATCCTAATGTTGAGAAAACAAATTCTGTTCAGTTCTGATGCCTTTGAGGTATATATGCAGGGTGGGGCAAAAGTCAGTTTAGAGTTGTTTGTATGGAAAATAATACAATATTTAAATAAATAATAATACAAGAATAAGCTGTGTTTTGCATAGTTACAACTATAAATCTACTTGAGTCTGCTATTTCTTAATAACATGTAATACTACCTAGATAAAAAAAAAAAAAAAAGATCTTCATTAGAATGGGAACAATTGTTCCTGGCTGATTTTCCTATTTGGCAAACAATTGGAGATGTCCTTGCTGATAAAAAAAAAATTGCTGGTTCGTGTGCCAGTTTTTGTTTTGAAAATTCCGACAGGTGGCCCAGGAGGAGACAGTCTTAGCCCCGCAGAAAGTCTCTTTGTCACGCGTCAGTGTGCTCAGGCCGTGTCAGTGCCCTTGGTCATTCACTGCTCAATTAGTTTTCAAATGTCAACACTTGGAATAGGTTGAGAAGTTCACCTAAGTTATAGGACCAGCCTGACTAGTTAGGTCAAACTCCATTTCCAGAATGTGACACAAAGAAACAGATTCAAAATATTAGCATTTCAACTTTTTATGTTTAGGAAGATTTATTCTTTTGGAAAATACTCTGCATGCACAGTCAAGCATGCGTTGTTTATTCAGCCACTGGGCTGTGACCTGCCTGACATTGTCCTGCCGGCGCTGTGCGGTTTGAGTTAGGGTCCCAGTGCACACCGACAGCTCGGGGCTAGGCAAGTTCATGTTTGTATGTCTTTGCTGGTATCTGCAATTGAGCCAATTTTTTTCCCCTTTCACAGCCAAGCTGCCTCCCAGATGAGTCTAGAAGCTCAGGAGCAGCTCTCAACACATGAACTGAGACCTGAGTCTGACCCCTGTGTAGTCTTGAGGAATCTCTTACATCTCAAAGTTGCCCTATTCATATCCATGAAGGGGGTGATAATCTCACTGACTTTACATGAATGCTAAATAATGTGTATGGAAGACTCTGGCACACAGTAGGCCTTTAACAAGTGACATGTGGACACTGCACTCAGTGTCAAAGCAGAAAAAGAAAACCCTTTGTGCTTGCTTCCCTTCATGGCTCTTGTCAGGAAAAAGAAAAACCAAACGCAGTAAGTACATCCATCCAGATCTGTGTGACCCTTCGCTCCCAGAGACTGGGCAGTTCATTCTTTTCTAACAAGCTAAGCTCCCCTTTTTCTTTTCTCAACATATTGAAAAGCAATGTGTAGCGAACAAAGCCAGGCACCTTCACTTAGGTGTTTGGTTCCTGATTCTCAACCCTGCTCTGGTTCTGAATCCTGGTCGAGGTCTAAGGAGAGACTTGCTGGACTTTATTCAAGAGGAGAGTCTTAACGATCAGTGCAAAAGAAACTGCAATGTGAGACTTGACTTTATCTTGTCCCCACCAACAATCAGAAAGGAGTTTCACCTAGTGGTGAGGGTTACTGCGACTACCTCATTCAGAAACTGATACTGAAACTGCTGAGGACAATGTCGAATCAGTTAACAGCTGTGCCCACGTGTCTCCCTCTTTCCACAGGGAGTGGGAGAAGCGAGAGCGGTGTATTTAAACTAGGAGTCCTTTTATTGTCCACCTACCAAAGGCCTCTCCGTATTTCCCTCTTTCTTCAAGTACTTCTGACTTGTTCAGTTTTCATTCCCCCATCTCTAGTTACAGTCCTTTCCTACTCTTGCCCCACGCCTTCCAACAGAGCATGTGGTAGAGATAAATTCCTTTCATTTTTAGAATTGGACAATCTTAAAGGAGGAGAAATCTTGCGCTGGGCCTCTAGTTATATGTAATGAATTGCTATGAATTAAATCTTTAAGTTACCCATAGCTAGTTTCTTAATTGGGTGATTTCATTGTATTTTGTTTCTCTGAGGAAGAGAACAGAGCAGAGCAATTCTCTAGCTCTCCTGTCGGCGGCAGTGTCTGGTCTGGGGAAGTCTTTTCAGCCTCGAGGAGTTGTACCCACTCCAGCATCTGGACGCTTTCATAGATGGCTGTGTCCATATCTGATTAAAAAGTGGGAAAATGCAATCAAGTAGCTGATTGTCTGAGGTACCCTTTTCCCCGTCTCACCCAACAAAGTCTAAACCTACCATCTTCACTTCCAAGGCAAGAAATGTCTGGCTAGGATGCCTGCCCTTCAGTGACCAGCAGTGGGAGAATGTATGTGGCAACAAAAGTCTCTATTGCAATGTTTTCACAACAAGCATCTTTGTCCAATATAGTCACCTCATCAGATACTAGAATTTATTTCATTTGAATTCTCATGTCATATCTTGCCTTTAGCATTGCATATTTAAGAGAGGCATTATTTTAAAAAATATGTTTTTTGTTAAAAAATATTGTTTCTCTTTTCCTGTATTTTACTTTTTTGCAGTAATTGTGACTTTTTTATTCTTATCACAGTAAGACAAATGCACTTTGGGAAGATAAATGTCACATTTTAATGAAAACCAGCTCACAATGCGGATGGAGGTAGTGACCCTAAAAAGGGAAGAGACAGGCGTACACTTTGACATTTCTCATTCTTCTTAGCCACGGCATGAGATTTACCTTCATTTTTTAATATCAGAGAAATTACCCTATAAATCCCAGCAGGAAGATGAACTGAATGCCTTGGGAGTTCATCAACCCCCACAAACTAAATCCAGAAAAAACTTCCTGACACAGAAAAATTTGCGGTTAAATGGCAGATGAACTAAAGCAAATGAGCGCTGGAATGTGCAGTCTTTTGTGCTCCCAGTAAGAAAGGGGCCACATGAGCATGGCATGCAACACAGAAGAGCAGTTTCTTCCATGTGAGGCGGGGAGCAGAGTACTGAGCCCAAGGCTGGGAATTTTGTCTCTGTGCCATTGATCATGTAAAGGTGAGCTACCTCACTAAACCGGGCCTTTTACCTATACATTCATGTCGTGGACATTTACTTTATATTTATTTTTTGGCTTCCCAACATCTGAGCCTCTTTCCTGTTTGGGGAATTTCTTATTCCATGAGATACAGTGAGAAGCAGGGCCTGTCCTCTACAGAAGCAGAAAATAGCAGATACCAGCTTTTGCCACCCTCCGAAGAACAGAGTACAGGTGTGCTACCCTCGCTTGGCCAACCAGGTGCTCCCACTCAGGTCCCGGAGATGGGAGCCATTACTGCAAACGGGAATTCATTTCAGCCACAGGGATGACGACACCCAGTGTGTAGCAGCATCCGGGAAGACGTGCAGCAGCTTGTCCTGGTGGCAGTGGTGTTACCCCATCCAAGCTGGCAGCAGCAAGCATCCTCCCAGACTTCTCCTCCGTGCCTCACGCCTCTCCTACTTCTGCCTGGTTTCACAGACTGGCTCTCCGGAAGCCTGTGCTGCTCAGAGTGGATCTGGGAACTTGTTAGGGATGCAGAATCAGGACCTTCCAGACTCGTGAGGCCATGTATCTAAGTGCAGTACCCGAGTGAATGTTTCTTGAGCAAATCAATACAGTAAAACATTGAACTTTGATCTTGCTGAAGATCACTGAAATGTATTTCTTCAAAACATGTATGTGAACAGCCCTTAATCTAATTGTTGTACTCTTGATAAAACATTAAGTATTATATATAATGAATTGCTTTTTAAAAATATTTTTTTGTTAATTTCAGAGAGAGGAAAGGAGAGGCAGAGAGAAAAACATCAATGATGAGAATCATTGATCAGCTGCATCCTGAATACCCCCTCTCCCCGACCTGGGGATTCAGCTTGAAACCTGGCATGTGCCCTGACCGGGAATCGAACTCCAGTCTCCTAGGACCTAGGTCGACACTCAACCACTGAGACATCCTGAATACCCCCTCACCTCCACCTGGGGATTCAGCTTGAAACCCGGGCATGTGCCCTGACTGGGAAGTAGAGTGCCTAAGAGAGCACAAAGCTCTCCCATTCTCACTCAGAAGAGGATAGCTCCTGAAGAGTAAACTTATTTTTTAAAAGCCTTGTTGAAGAAAGCTGAAGAAAAGATGGTCATAATAATATTTTTAGATGTTACAACTTTGCAATCAATCAACTACCTACTTGCTGGGTTCTCAGGAAAGTTTCTTAACCCTCTAAGCCAGTGGTTCTCAACCCTTTTGGCCCTTTAAATACACTTCCTCATGTTGTGACCCAGCCATAACATCTCAAACCAATGCTGGTAGAGTGCCTAAGAGAGCACAAAGCTCTCCCATTCTCACCCAGAAGAGGATAGCTCCTGAAGAGTAAGCCTATTTTTTAAAAGCCTTGTTGAAGAAAGCTGGAGAAAAATGGTCATAATAATATTTTTAGATGTTACAACTTTGCAATCAATCAGCTACCTGCTTGCTGGGTTCTCAGGAAAGTTTCTTACCCCTCTAAGCCAGTGGTTCTCAACCTTCTGGCCCTTTTAATGCACTTCCTCATGTTGTGACCCAACCATAAAATTATTTTCGTTGCTACTTCATAACTGTAATGTTGCTACTGTTATGAATAGTAATGTAAATATCTGATATGCAGGATGGTCTTAGGCGACCCCTGTGCAAGGGTCGTTCAACCACCAAAACCTGTTGTTCCCACAGGTTGAGAACTGCTGCTAAGCCTTCAGTGTGCTGCATGACCTGGAGCTAGTAAGAATGCTTACCTAACAGAGTGCTGTGGGTAGTAAGTGTGAGGATGGATAGAAAACACGGTGTTAGGCATGCAATTATTGCTCTCTAATTATTTGCTAGTAGGACAAATAATTAAATTTAGAATTGCAGAATCATGGATATTCTTTTCCCCCATCCTTTTAGTTAGGTATCATCTCCTCTCCCCACAATCTACCTGCTGCCCTAGACAGTGGACTTCATGGGCAATCCCATTCCCATTGCCACAGTGATTGATTCAAGAATCCAGGCCTCAGCCAATCAGGTCATTTAATCTTCTGAGACAGAGACTGATTTAATAATGGACCAATGAGATGTGTGGAGAGATGTAGCAGCCGTGAGAATGCAAGTCAAATACCTCCTACCCCAGGAGCTGAAGACCAAGTGCCCCAGATGCTACACTTTGAAATGCATCCCCAAATGTGTGGATCCTAAGGGCAGTGAGACAGACTGGTTCCTGGGAGACACTGAACTCCTTTGTCAGCTGATTTTAGCTGAAGGATTCCCCCAGGCTTGCCTTAGGCTGCACAGCAATGTAAGACACTCCCTCCCTCTTCCTTTCAGTCCATAAGAGACTTCCATCAGGGCCTGGCTGCCCCTCCAGCCTGCCCAGGTCCCTACTTCCTCTCACACATGCATTTCCCCCTAATTAAGGCTCAGCATGTAAAATCCTACCTTGATGTTGGCTCTTAGTGGACCCTGACTACACAGGGGAGTTAGTTACTGGAGGCTTCTAGGAAATAAGACTCTGCCCTTTTCAAGGTACTGGAATAATGAATTTCCCCCCTCTGCATTTCATGAATGTCATGTAAAGCCTAGAATTAATTGCTACAGTCATATTTCCAACAAGAGTTTTCTTCATCGGGTTAAATGCCCCTAGATTCTTCAACATCTCTTTATGTTAAATGTTTATCCTGGTTATACCTAGAAATGAGAACAACTAGGTAGAGAAAACAGGAAGCACAGCAAGAATATATTCTCCCCTGTTTCTCATATTGCAGCATATATGGCTTGAGCTCTTAGAGGAACTGTATATACATTTTAGGCGTTTGGAAGTCCCCTTTCCCTATTTGAAGGACTGGCACATAGAATGCAACTGACAAGTGTTCATTCATTCTCTCTTCAGTAAATGGAGCGGCAGAGAACCCAGACTCCAGAGCCAGACTGAGTTTCAATCCTGACTTTGCCTCTTGCAAGCTTTGTGTCCTTGGGAAATTTAATTAACCTCCCTGTACCTCAGTAGCCTCTGTAAAGATCATTACAGCACCTATCTCATAGTGTTCTATGAGTTGTAAAGTGCTTAGAGCAGTCCTATCGTGCAATGTGCTAAGTAATTATTAAATAATTAAAACTTCTGAAGTATCTATTATGTGCCAATCCTTGGCCATGCTGGGAGAGTAGAAGTGGGACAAAGAAATGAACATCAGAGAATTACTTTTTAAGTAGCCATTCCTAAGAATAAAATAGCTGCACAAAAAATAAGATTGTTGACTTTGGTCAAAGATATATCAGGGATGTTGGGAAGAGGCTTTCTAAATACCCTTTCAACTTTCAAATTCTATGATTTCCCTTTCGAATTTCCAAATCAAGATGGCACACTGTGCTGGACCTGAGGTTAGGACATTTTCTCTCTGGGGAGCCAGATACTAAATATTTTCAGTTTTGCAGGCCATGCAGGTTATGTTGCAACTACTTAATTCTACTATTGTAGTGTGAAAACAGCCATAGAGAATGTGTAAATGAATAGGCACTTATTTATTCAAATAAATCTTTATTTATAGACACTAACATGTAAGTTTTATATAATGTTCTTGTCACAAACTGTCATTACTCTTTTAATTTTTTAACCATTTAAAAATATTAATACCAATGTCTAACACAATGGTGTACACCTGAAACTAATATAAAATGATATTGGCTGCCAACTATGATAGAAATATATATGTAACATTGCTAGCCCATGGATTGATTGGGCCTATGAGCCATGGTTTGATGGTACTTTGCTAGATAGAGCAAAGGATATGGGAGGGTCCTAATCAAAAACCAGGCATCAACTAATGTTAAGAGTTCCAATGACAAGTAAACATCTCAGAGGAAGAACTGAGACAGGACCATTCCTATTGAAATGCCACACAATCATGAGCACACAAAAAGTTCTAGGGCAAAAGAAGCAGCTAAATATTAAAAATTGCAATAAGCCGAAGTCTTGCCATTATTCCAACAATCATTGTTGAGCTTATTTTATTTGAAGTAGCTCTATCCCCTTCCCATCCCCTCTCTTTATACATTTTGGATAATAAATCTTTATTCATAAGAGAATCTTGGACTCTGGCCTGCATTGTCTGACACCATTTCAAGGGTAACCACTTGGAATATCTGTTTAACTCTCAGCTGATCTCCCCTCAGAAAAAAACCTATCCCAAAGGGCAGACCCCATTATGATTTCTACCAAGCTCTCCTTATTTGGATTTTTAGAAGATATTTGAGGAGCTGCTGGTGTGCTACTCTTTATTATGACTTCTTGACAGCCACCAGGAGTAGCCTGGCCCCGAAGGCGTATGAGTAACCCTGGATCAGCCACTGACACGGAGCGAGTCCTCCAGAATCCCAGGAAGTGGCCTGCACCACACTCTGTATTCTCCCATTGCCTGTCGGGTATAACTTTCTCTGTATTGTCACTTGTGTATGGACAATTTTGGCAAAAACAAGAAAACAAACATAAAAACAGCAACCAAATTCTGTCTTTTACCCAGTTTAGCAGCAAGTGACAGGAAACTCAAAATAGCAATGGTTTAAACAAGACAGGAATATGTCCTCTTCCTGCCCAAGAAAAATCAGGAGATGCGGGAGGGGCAGGGCTATCACGGCAGGTTCAGAGTCCTCAAGAGCCCAGACCCCCCTGGTCTCCCTCGCCGCCATCATCCCCCAAGTGACTGACAGTCATCCTCCTGGGTCCATCTTCCAGTCCACGATCCGAGGGAGGGACAGAGGAGCAGAGAACTCAAGGGTGCACAGTGGTTATCTCTTAGGAAAGATGGTCAGAGCTGCCAAGTGTTTTTTTGCTGAATCTCATTGGTTAGAATTTAGTCACATGGTCATGCCTAGTTGCCCGGAAGACAAAGGAAATGTCTCCTGGTGGATGATGACCCACATCTGCCAGTCTTGGAGTGCGGGAGTTCCACCAGGCTGCATTCTCACTCTGGGTGCCCCAACTTCCTTCTCCAGGGACGTTCTTCCGACAGGCCAGAGAGGAACCTGCCACATGAGACACCATCAACTACAAGGAGGGGCAACCATGGCCACCAGAACCGGAACTTACAAAGGTCAAAGCCCCAAGGGACTCTCATGGGCTTTGACTGTTGTTTAACACCTTCCTCCTGGGAACCCCGGAAAGGGTCAGACCCATGTGACTTCCTATCTCCTGCAACTCATTAGGTATATGTTCCTGTTTGGAGACAAATTATTTGAAATTTCTTGCAGGTGAGCTACATAAGTCCTATGAATAAATATGCATTCTTTTCTCCACTTCCCCAATCTCTAAAATGTTTCTAAAATTCTCCTGAGGTCTCCTGCTTAATCTAAATGTAACATGCATTCATGTTCTTACTGTGTATTTTGGAAGTGTTTTGCACTTAGGGGATAATCAACTTTTTTTTTAACTATCAGGTCTTATCTTACTCTGAATGGAAAGCACAGTAAGCAAGCAAATAAACCCAGGACATTTGGATACCATTAAATTCATATTGTGCTAGCGAGGTAAGGTGAAGAGGTGAGAAGATTTCATTTCCTCAGATAAATGAAACTGCCAGTGAGACAAATTGTGCTTTGAATGTTCTGATGGTTTGTTTACAGTGGGTAAACAAAAGGGCTAATTCTTCACCTTTCATTTCTACTTCTTAATTTAAGCAATTTCTAGTCCCAGAGAGTGCAACCTACAAACGATGTAGATTGGAGACCTGGAGCATACTTCTGCACTCGGCGAGCACTGAGCTTGCTCTTTGCTGTGTTTGCCTCTAAAATGTCAGAAAAATGGGTAGTTCCAGATTGGGAGAATTTTGCCGGAAATTATCTCTGCCCGGCCTGCATATTCTGACACTAGTAACTGCTAACAGTGACTGACTCAGCTGCCTCACCTTAATTATACCTAGTGATGCTCCTTTATGTCGTATGTTCTGAAGTCTAATAAACAAATAGCTCATAGCGGAACCCACCTTCTGTAAAGTAGTATACAAATTTTTGTTGATTAAAACCTAAATCTACATTATAGCATAAAGTATATATTTTGACTACCTTTAATTTAAGCCAAAATATCTAAAGTAGACAGACATAATTACAAAATAGTTTTGAGACTAATTTCCAATCTTTCTTCCACAGGAAGCTTGTAATTTTCTTTATCATCTTCTCTATCTATCTATCTATCTATCTATCTATCTATCATCTATCT
>NW_006283548.1:188570-247634 GCF_000327345.1 Myotis davidii
AGGTTTTCTGAAGTCTAATAAACAAATAGCTCATAGCGGAACCCACCTTCTGTAAAGTAGTATACAAATTTTTGTTGATTAAAACCTAAATCTACATTATAGCATAAAGTATATATTTTGACTACCTTTAATTTAAGCCAAAATATCTAAAGTAGACAGACATAATTACAAAATAGTTTTGAGACTAATTTCCAATCTTTCTTCCACAGGAAGCTTGTAATTTTCTTTATCATCTTCTCTATCTATCTATCTATCTATCTATCTATCTATCATCTATCTTTTAAAAAAGAAGAAAAGGCCATTTTGTTCCACATAAATAGCCAAGCTATTCAGGATTCTTTTTGGTTGACTGACCACCCAACACACACACACACACACACACACACACACACACACACACACTCCCTGTCCTTCAGAGGCAAGGTTCTCAAAGCTGTCTGGCTGAGCTGTGCCTGTCCCCCAAAGCCCTAACCTCTTGAATGTTTCTCCTACGGGCTGAGTCTCTCTCCTTCCCGCATGCCGGCATTCCACTGAGGTAAGTCTTGGTATCTCTTTGATAATTTGGCCTCACAATGAAAATTGTAGAGAAGCTGGTGAGTAACACCCGGCACTAGACACATGCAGGCTGTGCCACAGCTGATCTCTAAATAACCATGAACTATCAGGAGAGAGGTGGAGCATCCACATTCCCAAGATGGCATAGAGCAGGAGAAGTATTTGTCTGGGTTTCAGCAACTCCTGTTCTATCCTCCCTTCTTCTGTCACTAACACATTGAGAGCTTGGGGTGGGCCCCTAATGGTAATGTGCGTGGCATGTCTTCTTTACGAACTACCTTCAAATCCATCAGTACATTCAATCTTTGGCCTTAGCTCTGGCTTGGCCCATGTCCACACCACCCCTCACATACCGTCATTGTCCTCACTTTCCTTCATCTTGCCGTCACTCAAAGCAAAAGGTCGTAGCATGTTTAACCCCTCTTGGTTCTCTCTCCATGTTTCTCTAACTCTGGGCGATGTTCATGACACCATCTTGCTCTACAGCTGCATCCCAACCACCAGGATGTGCTGTGAACTAAGAAGGCACAGTCCCCATCCCTAGGTAAACACCCCAGCATTAATGGGTGTTTACCTAAGAATGAAGACACATATTAGCCAAAGCAGACCATAGTTAGAATAGTAAATCTATTGTGGGGGAAAGTAATTCATTTTAATAGAAGTAACTACAATTTATATATCACCTACTACGAGCTACTCATGGCAGTATTTAACATTACCTCCTTTAAAACAACACTCTAATGAGATAGGTAGGCATCAAATCTACATTTTAACAAAGCTTACATACTTGTTTTAAGTCACTTACTAGTAGATGTGGAGCTAGAATTCAAACCTGACTCTCCTAACTCTTCTATACCAAATTGCCTCTTCTGTTTTATTTTCCACACTATGATTGATAATATAATTGTTATCTCTTCTTTTTAAATGGCCACTCTCATCTCCATCTGAGAAATAGGTTTTATTTCAACTTAAAGTGGCTAAAAGCAAATGGCTCCATTTGGAAATGGATGTAAGATGAGCCCTCTGCAGGGCACGCCTGTGTCCGTCCCTACTGGGTGTGTCCGACCGCAGCAGGCAGAGTGGAAATTGTGGACAGCTGTGTCTCTATGCATCTCTAGGAGAGTCACAGTCTGTCTTCCAGGATTGTGGACAGAAAGGAGGAAGTTTACCCGATGGCTAAATGCCAATGACTCAGCACCTCCCCACTCCCAGGAGTCCTGTTTGTTTTTCACAGGCTCCAGCTGGTCCATCCCCACAGAGATGGAAGTGTCTTGTGAAAACAGTGTGTGCTCTGGATGCAAACAGCTCTGGGTTCAAAGACCCCTTCTGTAAAGGGGAGGTTGCTGCACTCGCCTCTCCCAGTCGTTTGGAGTTGAAATAAAATAACATGGGAAGTACATTGCAGGAGGCCACTGTCTGATAAATGTCCATGGCTTTGGCCTCTCCTCTATTGATATGTCTGCTTCCTTCCCTGTGCCTCCCCTGAGGATAGAAGTCAGCCTCACTCTAGCCAGTGAGGCTTCTGAATCAGCCCCCCTGCCTCTCCTGCCCCTCCTGACGATGCTCAGGGCTTCCCCCCACCCCCACATCCTCACCTCTCCATATCATCTCTTTATTCCGTTTTCCACAAACTTACATCTTCAGGCGGCTTTGCATTCTTGAAAACGAGCAGAGAGCACTAAATTCTTATAGTGTTTAGTCTGAATTGCACTTTCCCCAGATTGATTATACATCTCAGCATATTGTTCTCTGCTTATCTTTCTCTGAAACAACTTGTGCTCCCAACCTGGCGGTGCTTAACTCAGCACTAAGAATGCAGTCAGTAGGGACACTTCAGAAGCTTCATTCACATCGGGGATTCTTCCACAGCTGTAACATACAAGAGCTCTTATTCAGTATCTAATGGGAATGTATTGGCTGGACTGGAAAATTAACCTGATGCCTTCAGTCTGCTGTGCAGGGCTTCTAAGAAGCCAAACACTTGGAGTTGCAGTAGAATTCGGGGAAAAGACTCTGTGTAGCCAGCCTCCAAGAGAGCCCTCACTGATCCCACCTCCTGATATTCACAGTCCTCTGTAGTCCCTCCCACGTGGTATCAGGGTTGGTCTGCACTATGGTCTAAATGTCTGTGTCCTCCCCCACCCCAAATCCGTAGGTTGAAACCTAGACCCCACGGTGATGGTATTAGGAGGTGGGGCCTCTGGGAGGTGCTTAGGTTAGGGAGACGGAGCCCTCTGGACAGAGTCACTGTTCTTATAATAGAGAGCACCAGAAACTCCTCTCCTCTTCCACCATGTGAGGGTACAGAAGGCGCCATTTATAAACCAGAAGAGACCCCTCACCACACTGGGACTTTGCTGGTACCTTGATCTTGGGCTTCCCAGCCTCCAGAACTGTGAGAAATAAATGTCTGTGTTTGCAGGCCACCCAGTTCTCTTTCTATCTCTCTCTGTCTTCCTCTCTCTCTCTCTCTCTCTCAGCCCAATGGACTGAGACAGTTTGCACAACCAGTGGAAAATTAGGAGGACTGATAGGATACTTCTCTCAGGGCTAGAATATAAAAGTCTTTCTGGCCTCTGTCTCGCGTGCTCTTGGGTGACTTGCTGGAAGCCAGCGGCTGTGTCTTGAGGACACTCACGCAGTCCAGTGGAGGACCCACATGGAGAGAAACGGAGGCCTCCACCAATAGCCTGAGAGCCTGAGAGCGAGGCTTCTTGGAAGCAGATCCCCCACCCCAGTCGAGCCTCCAGAGGACTGAGCCCCAGCCAGCATCTAGACTGCAGCCTCACAGGAGACCCCGAGCCACAACAACTTGGTTAAGTTGCTCCCAGATTCCTGATGCTCAGAAACTGTGTGACAAATAAATGCTGCCTTAGACTGAAATGTTTCAGAGCAAATTTTTGTTCAGCAATAGGTAACGAATATAAACTCTCTGTCCTATATAACTGATATAACCGCTTTCCCTGCAGCAAAGCCCACCACTCACAAACGTATTGCTGGAACCCCTCTGAGGTCATCCAACTTCCCTTAGAACGGAAAACAAACAACGTGTACTTTAAAATTATTTGACTGTCATTTTATTACCAAATGGCATATGCAGCAAAGCCAAGCAACCTAACTTTCCTTATCAGGTTTGACTATATTATAATTGAAAGCAAAACATAAAATACATTTTCATTTTTTTCTCTAGAGAATCAAAGGTTTAAGAAAAATACATTAAAAGAACTTGAACTGCAGCAACTGGTATTTTGAAAGTCATATGCTCTTGGCCACTATAAACCACAATATGGAAAATCAAACCATAAATCACCCTATTAGGATACGCTTGTCATCCAAATGGAATGTTTCTCACAATAGATTGATACAGTGTACATGATGTGCACACATTCCACTCCTATTGAGTGTCCCCAATGTGCCAGGCAGGAGGACAGGAATTTAAAACGTTTCCTCTAGAAATCTAGAATCTAGAGGGCCCAGAGAGAGTAGACCATTAGGTCACAATTTTGCAAGCTGTTTTAACACACAATATGTCAAATATTAGCTATTTTAATAAAAATATTAATTTATAACTACTTGCTACATAGACATGATCCTCGAAGCACATGGTTAGAAATGAGGCAAATTCCAAGGAATTTCAAAGTCAGGCTTTACTTTATAAGTTAGAAAAACATGACAGGCAGTACCGGCTACATAATTTGTAGGGGTCCATGTCAAATGAAACCGAAAGCCCTTTGTTTGAAAATTAGTAAGAATTTCAAGATGACAGCAGACCATTAAACAAAGCACAGGGCCCTTCTGAGCATGGGGCCCTGGGACGGCCCAGGCCATGCACCCATGAAGGCCCCTAACGACAGGGTAAATGATGGAGCTGGTTAGAGAGATTTCTCAGGGTCTAAGTACCAGAAGCAAAAGCTAGGTACGACCAGAAGGCCTCAGGGTACGGGTTAGCGAGTTACAGAGGATCATTGGCTGACTAAACAGCAGCAAGGATTTCTGTTGTTACTTTATAGTTTACCGTACAGAGCACTTCCGCCAGATCCGGTATCTCACTGAACCGAAGCAATAATTCTGTGAGATAGTAACATTTTCCCTCTTGGCATAGAAGGCAAACTGGGGTTCAAAGAGGTCAAAGCCACTCGTCTCACATCTCACGTGAAGGACCCAGAGGCAGGTCATCTGCCTTCAAATCCAATTCTCTTGCTACAAAATCAACACAGCCTGGTGCTAGGAGTTGTGTTACAGAGAGGTGCAGAATTTTGCATGTGCAGTGAAAGTTGGAAGGTGCCTGGTGGGGCCCTGGCAGACGGCACCCACTGGTTGTTTTCACGTGTGTGGTGCTGACACTTCAGAGCAAACAGCAGACCAAATTCCACGTTCCTAATCTCTGCTCACCACCCCTCCCCGCCACCCCCACCCTCCAATAATAGCTTCATATCTCAGTATTCCATCAGTATCTGAAAGCAACAAGGAAAACACCAGTCAACCTAGCAGTCTCCGGCTCAGGTTTGCCTTATTACAATATCCAGGAATCTGAAGCAAATGTTTGACTGCTGCACAAATACCTTTAATAGCAGTTTAAAGGACTTTTAAATATTACAGACATTATCTTAACTGATTCTTCATCTCTTCCAAAAAGGTAGATGGTAGCTAGTATGGAATTTACCAGCATAATTTTGCACTTGAATAAAACAAATTTAATAATCTTCCTTAAGCTCATTGTATTGTCTTCACTCTTGCACTAAAACCATGAAAATTTATGTTTTTATCACAAATTTTAATTATGAGAAATCAAGAAGCAAATACTAAAACAAAAAATATATTGTTTTTTGTTAGCACCACTCTTTAATGACATTGCTTATGAATCATTAGCTTTTAATTAGTATATACACAAACTTGATTAAAATACTTCTGCAACCTTCATCTATAATTTTCCCTTCTTATTTCATGTTTCCCAGTACAGGAAGTCCAATGTGGAATGTAAGATATTTCCCTTGAATTCCAGCTTTATTCCTGACTTGCTGTAAGGCTCTGGCTCCAGTTCTTAACTTCTCTACATTCCGGTTTGCTCAGCTACAAAATCCTAAGTACATAGTGTTGCCTGGCTTGCAAGGATGCTTGGGAAATTCTGGCTGGAGGAGTGCAACACTTTAAAAGCACAAAGTAGCATCATATTTATGATTACAACTTGCTTGGCAGCTTCATTGTGCTGTATTATAGGAAATATGTATTTCAAAATAACGGCAACAGAAATTGTACAGTTTTGGGAATAAGTGTCCTGAGATCCAGCAAGAGTCAGAATGTCTTTAAGAACAGAGCAAACCTTCAAGTGCCAAGATAAAACTCAAATCCGGAGTTCACTCATGGCGTACGATAAAAGAGAGAAGACTTTTGAGAATGGTATATGCTTATTCTCAACTTCTAAGCCAATATCAATATACATGAGGATATATACTGTATCATGGTATACATTATATAACAAATCACATACAAATGTGTGTGTTACTGTTAACCTTTGTTTTTATCACTATTATCCTATTTCCTATATCTATTCCTTGTGGCAATTGGATGAGGAGTATGAAACATCCGAAGTGGCCAGTGGGAAAGTTTCATGAAAGAATGGAAAAGCATGGCAAAAAGTGAAGGAGGGGATATGAAGGGACAGGACTGAGAACTCAAAGGATGGAGAGAGAAACAGAGGGACCCTCTGGGGAGACTTCCTGTGACATTTCTTCGCTCCTGTTTGGGGCTCTTGTCTGATCTGTGAGGCTGTTTTTGTTTTGTTTTTCTCCTTGAGCCAAAATCCCCAGAGAGAAATTTCCCTAAGGTTACATGAGGAGAGGTCAAGGTCCAAGCCTTTGAATAAGATGCTTTTCTAATGAATGAAACTCGCCTCCCCCTACCCTAGCAATCTCGCAGTTATGAGTTTGCTTGACTTTTTCTAGGCTCTTTATAAAAACAAACACACAAAAACAAACAAAAAAACACCTGAATTTTTAGAGCAGTTTTAGGTCCACAGCAAAATGAAGAGGAAAGCACGGAGATTTCCCATATATGTCCAGCACCCACACCTGCACAGCCCCCCCATTATCCACATCCCCACCAGAATGATACACTCTCACTTTTTATTATTCAATATTTCCCCTGGCTTGTCCCCAAGTAGTCACTTCCTCCCAGTTCATCCTGTGTTTGATTCCCTCCCTATTTCCCTTCATTTGTTTTCCTCGGGGCTCTCCTACCCTTTATTTTGTTTACCTTCTGAGCCATCACATCCTCAATTAGCTGGGGTTATCTCTGGGTGCTGGCTCCTCTCAAGACAACATTCATTTTCTTCTAACCCTACTTTAAAAGACAATTTCAATTAATTATTCATACTTTTTTTTTCTCCCAAAGGGGTGATTGCTCAGATTTGCTTAGTCTCTGCCTGTCTTGCATTGTTATAGAGTTCCATCCGCTGGAAGCCAGCTGCCAGGGAGCAGGCAGGCACACCCTTCTCTTTGCCTAAGGATGGTCCCACTCCTGGCGGTGACTACCCAGCCTGCGTCCACCCTCACTTGTCCCTCCCTGGCTGTTTTCCAAGCTCCTTCCTCCATCACGAGGCCTTGTCAGTTGCAAATACAAGCATGAGAGAGAAAAAACTACTCTGAATTCCATTCCATCGCAGGACACTAAACATTATCAAGATAAGCTTGGCTTGCCCTGGCCTGATGGCTCAGTTAATTGGAGCGTCATCCTATACACTGCAAGATTGTGGGTTTGATTCCCGTCAGGGCACATACCCAGGTTTTGGGTTCAGTCCCTGGTTGGGGCACATGTGGGAGGCAACTGATCAATGTTTCTCTTTCACTTTCTCTCTCCCTCACTCTCTCTCTAAATAAATAAAAAAATAAATTAAAAAAATCGATAAAATCATGCTCTTGGGTGAGAATTTAATAGAAAAGATGAAGTCGGTGTTAACCCTAGGTATATTAACTGATGGCTTTTAATTTCATTTCCCACCAATGACGTCTTTGATGAAGCTGGCTTCATACCCAAGCTGCGGCGTGGACTGGGAGCAACCGGAGAAGAAACTGTGTGAAGGCAAAGGGACCTTTTCCTCAGAGAGCCTTCTCATCGGACTGCTCTCAGTAGCTTTGGCAGCATGTGCCCTGGTGGGAATTTCTTCTGCTTCCTCCCAACCGTAAAACAACAACAAAACCCAAAAACTACTGTGGTGGTTTCCAAGCACACACACACCATCTTACCTGGGCTCAGGATGTTTCTGTGACATCTCTTTTAAAATAGCTGCCTTCTGTTCCAAGGGTCTAAAGCACTTAAAAGACAGGCTCCTGTGTGTAAGGTGGAGAAATGCCAGGGTCATGGACACTGGGACCTAGAGAAGCTAAATCACTTATTCCTTAGGAAGGACTGATGGGAACAGCGGGATTAGACATTGAGCTGCTGGTTCTCTCGCTGATGCCCTGTCCCTGTGCTCAAGGCTCAGGTCCACTAGTGATACATTACAGTGGCTGGGTCAGGGAATGGAAAAAAGAGAAGGGAGACATCTGTAATACTCTGAACAATTAAGATTTTTTTAAAGAAGTTATTAAAGACAACCCTGGCCAGAAAGTTCAATTGGTTACGGCATCCTGATATGCCAAGGTTACAGGATCGATCCCCAGTCAGGCCACATACAAGAAGCAATGAATGAATGCATAAATAAGTGAAGCAACAAATCGATGTTCCTCTCTTTATCTCTCTCAAATTAATAAATTTAAAAAAAATTAATGCATATGTTGTTGCAGGGGTAATTTGCAGCAGACCAGCACTTCTGTCCAGTAAAGCAAGAAAGGTCCAATTAAATGCAGACGCCGTCTGTTTAGAGGCAGGGGAGAGCTGTTGAGGCAGTGAGAACTGGAGGGGCTGAGACTGGAGCATGTAGACCCTCCGTGCTTAGAGCATGGAGCTGACTCCGGCAGCCAGGACATTCCCCTATTCTGGTCACAGCAAAGCAGAGAGTCTGGGGACAGAGAAACCAGAGAAAGTCTACAAGAGACACAGGGGGCCTCAGACACACAGCTGATTTCCCTTCACATCATTTCCTGAACTGAGGGTGTATGAGGAGGGGAGACTGAAAAACAGATGCAGAAAGTCTCTGAAATCTCCTCAGAGTTTATAGCAGTTTCAGGAGAGGAAAACCGGACAGAGTTCGGGACCTGCTGAGGGGAGGGGCCAGGCAAAGGCCCCCGGCTCCAGGCTGGGCCAGGGATGGAGCTTTACCCGGCCTCACAGCGTATGGAAAATTAAAATGAAATGGGTGGAGACCTACATGCAAACGGCAAAGCCATAAAACTAAAAGAAAACAGGAAGAGACCTTCGTGACCTTGAGGTAAAGCTTCTTTTCCCCCTGTTAAGGAATATAATCCATTTTCCTCCAGTAGCATTTCAGCACTCTGAAAGGAATCAAACCTTCATATTAGGAATGAGGAAGGAGGTCATCTTTGGGGAGAGGGGGAAGCTTTAAGTGGGAATGAGGGGTGAACTGGGAGCTGCTCATTCTGGGTGGTTATCACCCACGTGTGTTTTCTTTGTGAAAACTCATGGAGCTCCATGCTGGTTATCCACGCACCTTTGTATTTTGTTATGCTCCAATGAAAAGAAGGTCTTAGCTGCTAAAAATACCAGAAAACAACAGAAAGCTGTGGCTTGTGCGTTTAAGGACATCAAAGCAGTGGCTATTCACTTTTCTTCTGACAGTGAAGAGTTTTACAGTTTCTTTTAAAACTACCAGGTTTAACGAAAAATGATCAGAACATGTCTCATGCCGCCCATGTCCCTTTCCCACAGCTAAGAATATCGGCAGACTGTTACGTCACTGTAAACAGAAACGGGAGACAACCTGGAGCAGTGCTGACAGGGTTGGCCTCACCCCTGCAGGCCCTTCCAAAGGTGTCAGCCCCCAGCACATCACAGAACCAGTCATGGACCACAAGTTTGCCTACTTTGCTTTGTTCTTTTTACAGATTGTAGGTATACGCAATTGGTAACTCTGATTTCTAATCGATACCATTACATTACAAGTAAATTACAAATATATATACGTATCTATATTTTAATTCCAGGAACATTTTACATTCCCCTTTCACATGAATCTCCTAAATTCATGGAGTGGGGAAAACAAAAGAGTGTCTTCTTATTTTAAAAATATTTAGAAATATGAACTATTTTGAAAGAATTTCTGGGTGTTTGTGACACCCCTAAACACGTCATGGAAACCACTGGCAATTTCTAGAGCATTTCAAAAACTGCAATGGGATCATTTTCCAGTTGTGGAATTAAACCCAGTGAGAGCAACAAACACCTTCTCACATGAGAGGTGGCTCAATTATGGCATCTGCCCTACATGTATTCACATGGAGGCGGTAAAACAGTTTTATTAATTATTGTCCTCCTCAGCCTCTTTATCCCTTTCTCCTCCTCCACCTTTTTCTTTGGGAATGTTAGATGGCCCTTTATCACATCACTTTTCTTCAGATTATACTTGGCAATATCCTTCTCATTCATGTCCTTCAACGTTGTTACCTTGTTACGAGGTGGCTTTTCACTATCACTCAGATTATTTCTTGTGTTTTATTTTTTTTGTCACTCTGTAACAAATTATTACAAACTTAGCAGTTTAAATCATTGCCCATTTATTAGCTCATAAGTCTATAGGTCAGAATCTAGCACAGATCAAGCTAGATTATCAGCCAAGCTCTAAGTAAGAATCTCTTCCACATTCATTCAGGCTGTTGGCAGGATTTAGTTCCTTGTGGGTGTACGACTGTTTCCTTGATGGTTCTTGGCCAGGGCCCTCTCTCAGTTCTTTAAGGTTGCCTGAATTCCTTCTCATGTGACCTCCGCAACTTCAAGTCAAATCCCCTTCATTCTTCAAACTCTTCCTCTTTCACCACCAGCTGGAGAAAGCTCTCTGCTTACAGACACTTGATTAATCAAATCATAGGTACCTGGACAAACTCATCATTAAGTCCAGTTCTACCTTGAATACTACACAATAGAATGAGTGAGTGATATCTCATCCCATTTATAGATTCCAGGGATTAGGATAAAGTATCTCTTTGGGGGCATTAGAAATGCTGCATACCATAACATGTCACCAGCTTTTGGGCCAAAGTTCCAATGCAAATGCCTACATTTGTGTATTTGATCTTTGACAGAGCTCTAAGTAGAAGCGGAAGAAGACAGATGGCCATATGAGGGTATCGGGGATGTTGTGATCTTTCTTCTGGCCTCCCTGAGCTGGTCTCCAATCCTTCATTTGTGATCGTAGTGTATTCTCTCTCTTCTGTACTTCTCTTTCCCACACATTGTATTCCACCTCTCAGAGCACTTGGAAAATGCAAAGTGTTCAGGGGTCTCTGGATTGTTCTTTGTATGTCCCTCCCAGCATGTCTTCACACAGAAGGCATGAACAGGTATCTCATCTTTTGGTTTCTTAGGGCTGCCTTTAGCTATCCTGACTGAATGGTTTACTAGTCCAGGCAACACAGTGCTTAACAATTTCCCAGTCTTGTACCAGCTGCCTCCACAAGAACTTCCCCAAGCAAAGATTTCTTAAGACATGAAAAGCAATAACCATAAAGGGGAAAAAATATTGATCAATTGAACTACATTGAAATTAAGAACTTTACTTCAAAACCATTAAGAGAGTAAAAAGATAAGCCACAGACTGGGAGAAGAGAGTTTCAACACATATCTGTCAAAGGGCTCATACCTGGAATACACAAAGCATTCCTTCAAATTAATAAGAAAAAGGAACAGAACTCAATGAAAAATGGCCAGATAGCAGAAGAGATACTTCACAACAAAAGATATCTAAACAGAAACTAAATATGTGAAGAGGCATTCAATTTCACTTGTTTTGGGGAAAATGTAGCTTACTATCATAATGCAGATAGCACAGCATACACTCCAAAATGGCTAACATGGAGAAGACAGACACTGTAGAGCAACCAGAACGCATACTCTGCTGACCATTGTGTCAGTTGTTACAACTACGGTGGGAATCTGCTTGTCAGTATCTATTAACATACCCATATCTTATACCAGCAGTTCCATCCCTATGTGTATTCTCAACAGAAATTCACACACACACACACACACACACAAAATGCATACATACAGCCAACAAATGGCATGTACAAGAATGTCAACTGCAGTATTATTTGTAATAGTCCCAAACTGGAAACAACCCATATGTCCATCAATAGTAGAGTGGGTATAGAAATCATGTTCATACAGTGGAGTAATATGCAGGAATAAGAATAAATAAACTATAATTATACACAAAAAAATGGATGACTCTCACATAAGTATAATATTACATTTATAAAGCCAGTCACAAAAGAGTACATGCCAATGATTCCTTTTTGTGGAGGTTAAAAGCAGGCAAAAGTAATCTGTGGCTATAGAAATCAGAAAAATATTTACCCCACTGGTGAGTTGTTGTGAGTGGAAGGGGGCACAGGGAGGTGTCTGGGGCTGGTAAGATTCTGATTATTGATCTGCGTACAGTGATGTAGCGTGTTCATTTTACGAAAGTCAATTGAGTTGTACACTTCATTACTTGTGCACTTTCTATATGCACTTTATATATCAACAAAAGGTCTACATGATGTACCTAATGTCTTTCCTGTCCAAGAGCATGGAACCATACCCTCACTATAATACCAACAGCCCCATACACAGAGCCTAACATGTTGTTGCTTGTTAAGTGGTTGATTAATGACATTTTCAGAGTTTCCCTAATACAACTGTTGCTTTTCTTATCCCTCCTCACCAGTGGAGTAATAGTTACCCATGTTTTACCAAATATTTTTAGATAATATAAGGCAGGTGTTTGAGGTCAGGTAAGACCAGCTTCAAGAGGAGAAAATGGAGAGCAAAATGCAATGGGGAAGTTGAAATTTAAGTTCCCTGGAGGCCAGAACTTTTGTATTGCTCATTCACTGTTCTGGTAACTTTACATGTATGTCATTAAATCCTCACAACCACCAATGAAGTTCCTCACACATGAGGTAACCGGTAGTGAACAGGCTTAGAAAGGATCGTTAACAAGAATAGGGAATAGAACTGCTTGAATTCAAACCATGAATATGAGCTTAATCAGGACATTGTCATTCATGACCTATAAACATGGTAAGCACTTGAAAACTATTTGTGGAAGGAATCCATATCGACCTCTCCATCACCCCTTACTTTCCTCCTCCCTGCTTCACAGTTGCAATTACCTACTAATAGTTGGGTCTCGGTGGTGGGTTTGGGGCAGAGCTGCTGGGGGACTGAGGGCAGGGGAGCTTCTCAGCCAGCCTTCCAGGTTAGAAAGGGTCTCAAATAAAGACTTTTGACATCGTTCCTAAATAAGCCTCTGCATGCAGTGCATTCCCTCCTTTGACTGGAAGGAGTCATTCATCACAGGCCCTTAAGTTTGGGTCTCACACTCTATAGTACGTCCTACATAAACATTGCTTATAAATGTTGTAATCTTTGGGGGTGGGGGATAATTACATTGCACTTAGTTAAACGCATGTGTTAAAATTACTCGTTTAAACTTAAATGTTAAAAACATGCACCACGATGTTTGTAACTCTGTTTTGGCATTTCACTTTTGAACATGCCAGGAGTATTAAGAAAGAAAAACTGGAAGTAAGTCAAGGAGGGACCCTGGAGAATGCACAAGCGGTTTCTGTGTGCACAGCAGCGTTTCATCTTGCGCCAACCCCGGGTGTAAGCGCTGCTACGCGGGGAGAGACAAAAGGGGAGCCCTCAGGCTAATGGAAATCACCGAAACCCACAGAAACTGAAAGCCTCATTTAGTTTCAACTCTTTAGCCTGCAAGGCTTGTTACTAGGGTGGCTTTTAAATAGCAACAAAACGCTTGATTCTACTTTCACTTCCTTCCTTCTCCATCTCTAGCCTCTCCTGGAGGCTCTCAAGAGGTTTTACTGACACAGAAACAATAACTACACCTTCCACTCACACAGGCTATCCAGCAGTTGACAAAACCTTTTTGTTCAGGCCTCTCAAGAGCCCTGTCAACAGCAATCACTACTTCTGCTTGACATTCGTGATGATTGAGTCCCCCTCCAAAAGGGGGACTTGTCCCAGGTCTCAGAACTACTGCACAGCCAGGCGACGGTCTCATCCTCCACAATGAGGAAAAGAAACATAATACAGCCTCTGGACCCAGATCTTCAGCATCGCCTTCAAACTGCTTTGCTTATTGGTGCCCTCAACTCCAATAGCAAGGGGGCGGGGGAGGGAAAGGGGTTTTACAATTTCAGTCTGGCCATTTTGCCATTTTTATCTACTGGAAAAAAAAACCTGACTCATTTTTAACTTCTTCTAATATGCAGCATAAGCCTGTGGAACTGTCCATGTGAAACAGGTGAAAATTAATTTTCATTTGCTGCAGAAATCTAAAGAGGGAAAACACATTCTGTAGAGGGTGAAGACATGTTATTTCAAAAGGGGAAAAAATGAATATAACATAAAAGGGAAAATATTTCAAGTTTGTAAGGAAAAATATTTTTTCACTAGAAAAATTTCCTCATGCTCTCATTCTGCCTGGCTCAGCCTCCCGTGGCATTCGGGCAATCTGTCTGTCAGCACCACAACTGGGAAATGTACGCACTGGAGGGGATTCAGGCAGCTAGAGCCCGCTTTCCCAAGTGGTACTAGCCTCCTCTCTTTTACTGGGTTTCTCTGTGGGCAGTGTCTTGCCAATGGCTCTCACACTGTGCTGTCTGAACTCTAGCATAATTCTATTTTATAGAATAACATTTTAATCTAGTAGAAGTTAACATAATTGGGGAAATGGTAACAATCAGAAGATACAGTCACAAAACCACATTGCCATATTTGAACAAATTATTATGCACATTATCATACTTAGAAGAATGGGCTGGTTTAACAGGAAACCTAACTACAGTTGACCCTGAACAACACGGGAGTTAGGGGCAGTTTAAAATCCATGTATAACTTTTTACTCCCTCAAAACCTAGTAATAGCCTACCATTGACCAGAAGTCTTACCAGTAACATAACAGTCAATTAACACATATTTTGTAGGTTATATGTATTATATACTATATCCTTACAATAAAGTAAGCCATAGAAAAGAAATTGTTATCAAGTAAATCATAAGGAAGAGTAAATTCATTTGTAGTATTTATTGAAAAAAAAACCTGCATATAAGTAGACCCACATAGCTCAAACCCGTGTTGTTCAAAGGTCAACTATATACAGACTTTATATCAGAAATTTGCATCTCCTAGGTTAGGAGTCTAAAAAAATTTTTGTAAAGGGCTAGATAGCTAATATCTTAAGCTTTGCCAGCTCTATTATCTCTATTGACTGCTCAACTCTGCTCTTCCAGGAAAAGCCACCAGAGACAGTAGTCAATACATAAATGGATGGATATAGTTGTTTTAAACTATATGTTAAAGAAGTTCTTCCTTATTTGCAAGGGATATGTTCCAAGACCCCCAGTGGGTGCCTGAAACTGCAAATAGTACAAGCCTTACATATACTATGTTTTCACTTATACATACATATACTTTATAGCTTCTCTCCGTGATATTTCTTTCTTTTTAATGTATTTTTATTTATTTCAGAGAGGCACGGAGAGGGAGAGAGAGATAGAAACATCAATGATGAGAGAGAATCATTGACTGGCTGCCTCCTGCAAGCCCTACACTGGGGATCGAGCCCGCCATCTGGGCATGTGCCCTGACCAGGAATCAAACATGACCTCCTGGTTCATAGTTGGACACTCAACCATTGAGCTAGGCCGGCTGGGCTCCTTGACATTTCTTAATTGCCAGCATCACTACTCTTGTATTTTGGGGCTATTACTAAGTAAAATAAGGGTGACTTGAACACAAGCATGTGATACCATGACAGTTGATCTGATAACAGAAATATAAAGTGTCTAGCAGGAGGGCAGTGAGTACAGAGTGGATGTACTGAACAAAGGGATGATTCACGTCCCAGGAAGGACAGAGCGGACAGTGAGAGATCTCATCACTCCACTCAGAACAGCACACACTATTTAAAACTTATGAATTGTTTACTTCTGTAATTTTGCATTTAATATCTTTGGACCGCCGTGGTTGACTGTGGGTAACCGAAACCGAGGAAAGTGAAACCAGGGATAAGGTGGCCTTTGGGGTTGGGCTGACCTTGTTTCAAATCCTAGACATCCCACTGCCTGTGATCTTGGGTTAAGTCACCACTTTGAGATTGTTTCTATGTAAAAATGGGGATTTGATATCTGCCTCATAGCATGTTGTTGGGATTAAAAGAGATACTGCACATAAATACCTAGCACAATGCCAGCACTTATTTACTAAATAAATATTAGTCACTTTACTATTATAACTTCCTCCTCCTCCTCCTCCTCCTCCTCCTCCTTCTTCATCCCAGGAGGAAAGGATACTAGAAGCAGCCCTGCATCTTCTGACCAGAGAATACAAAAGCAGGAAAGACTTCTTGAAGGGAAACCTCATCATAGGATTCATGTTAAAAGCAGCTGGTGGCATGATTATGCACTGGGAATGAATTTATTACGTGAGCTCGGATGAGTCTAAAGAGACGTCTTTTCAGTAATTCAGATCCCTAGGAATTTGGTTCAGCTGTGAAACAGGCGTTATGGTGGATAACATACATCTATAGGAAAGAAGATACAATTCTGGAAAAACGTGATGATGATTCCACATTAAAAACAAATATAGGAGACCTTGTATGACTTGGATAAAGACTGTAATGTATTAGCAGTTCCAGGAAAAGCAGAAGACAGATTTGTAACTGAGCAATACAAAAATGACAGTGCGGTGCCAAGGAAGAAGGGATTGAGGTAATCAGCTGCCAAGTGCTTTTCCATTTGGGACACACAAGGTTTACAGCAGGCAGCAGGAACAGCCAAAGACTTGATGTACATGAATCTCATAAAATTATCTGAGTATATTCTGGACTGTTGTGGCATCTGCCACTTTTTTGTTTGGCATCCTTTACTGCAGACAACTGTCCCTGGCCAATTCCATGTGATTCTCTTGAATCTACTAATCAAGGGGCCCCAAGCTCCACACCATAGGGGCGGACTTGTGACCCAGGGTGTTCAGTGCCCCATTTCCTGGGCCACAGTGATTAATCCAGAGGAGGACACGTGGCCCAAGCATGGCCAATCAGGGTTTCCTGGAGGGATTGATGTGGGTGCGGAAAGTTAACCCGCCCTTTTGAGATTGCTGGCTATCAGTAGCATGTAAGCCTGGAGCTGCTTGGAGCCTTGCTGTTATCCCCTAGAAAAAAAACAACAAAAAACTAAGAATTAACCCCAAATCTAGACAAGAAAAATTCAAAGAGAAGAGGGGCAGGAAGAAGAGACAGAGAGACACAGAGAGGTGTTCCTGTGGATATTGTTTCATTGCTTGCACCCCTTGATTCAGTCATGCCTGAACCTGCCACTTCTTAGAACTTTTCAGTCATGTGAGCCAATGGGTTACTTTTTTGTTATTTTGCTACTTTCAGTATGAATGAGGTTTTTTTTTCCATTTAGAATCAAAAGAATCAATTGAAAAAAAAGTTTAAAAGAAATGAAGACTCTAACCAAGTAATAAAGGCAATCTGTGACAAACTAAATGGAAGTACATAACTCAGTCTAGCCAAAAAAGATAAATGTTTTAAGATATTACAAAGACCTAGGTAAGGGTGTAGTTTGGGGGTGAAATGGCCAGGGGACACAGTCTGCCAAATCAATCCCAAGAATAGGACAGGAGCCTGGCTTCCCCATGAACATGGCAGATGGAACTATACTCTCTCTGTCTGTGGCATGGGCAGAAGTTTGTAGCCCCATGACTCAGGTCCTGGTCTCAAACACCTAATAAGTAACTATATCACAACCCTAAGTCTATTAAGCCAGTAACCTGAGCATAGCTGACCATGATCAGGAAGTAAATTGGACTCCTTAGTTACACATTTAGAAATAGAAGTTATAAATTGTGTGTTTAAATTGTTAGAAATGTTTAAGAAAATCTGACATAGTATTTCAGAATCTAACAAATTTAGCTTTGTGATTTTAATTTGAAATTTATACTTACTGTTATTCTCATTGTCTTAAGTTGCAAAGTTCTGATAATTTCACAATGTTTATAAAGTCTTTGAATGTCTTAATTTGATATGTTTTTAAGGGTGAATTTTTAGATTTACAAGTATTTTTCCTTTGCTGCTTAACGTTTAAGTCAATCTTGTCAGGCATTGGAGTTGCTTGGTGTATTAAATTATAAATGTTTTAAAACATTTTTTGGAATTTACTTAATGGCTTATTAAATTGACTAATTGTATGTTAATTTCAACTTGCTAAAATTGAATTAAGTAAGTGGAAGGGTGATTTTAATTTCAATTAAAATTGTTTCGTTTCTAAGGAAAATCAGAATTTCAAAGTGAACTTAAAGGCCTTAGAAAATTATTGTTTCAAATTTGTAATTTAACTTAATTAAATGTTACTTTGATACTCAAAAATATATTTCCTTTCTATGCATAAGACCCCTCACTTTCCAACCATTGAAAAAAGTACAACAATCATGGTAAGGAAAATCATTATAGATGCAAAAGCTCAAGATACAAAAGTACTTCCTGTAGAGAATAAGAAATATGTGACTTGCTGAAACCGGTTTGGCTCAGTGGATAGAGCGCCGGCCTGCAGACTGAAAGGTCCCAGGTTCGATTCCCGTCAGGGGCATGTACGTGGGTTGTGGGCACATCCCCAGTAGGAGATGTGCAGGAGGCAGCTGATCGATGTCTCTCTCATCGATGATTCTAACTCTCTATCTCTCTCCCTTCCTCTCTGTAAAAAATCAATAAAATATATTAAAAAAAAAGAAATATGTGGCTTGTATGAGACTTGAGGTAAGGCAACTATATACAAATATCCATAATATTTAATGAGCCAACTGGACCAGCTTCCAGGACTTAAAATAAAATCGAAGAGCCAACAGCCAAGATGGTAATACAAAACATTCATTCATTCACTCATTTATTCTTTCATTGAATAAATATTTGCTATATATCTATGCTATGTAAGGCTCTGTTATAGTAGTTCCAAGATACAGATGAAGAAAGAAAACTATGGATTACAGTTTGGATGTGAAAAAAGACAAAAGGAGAGTAAACGAAGTAACTGGAAATGCAGGAGAGGTGCCAGCAGAAGACTGCTTTGGTGGAGGAAAGACAAGGTTGTCTTGTCTCGGATTCCTTAGCTTTGCCTGATGTCAGTAAGCATGGGAAATAAAGAACAGGGGCATCGAAGACATCCACAGAAGGAAAAGAAAAACACAAAATAAACAAGAAAGAAAACGAGAGCAACGCATTCAGTCATAATAGACTGCAGACCCCAAAGAAGACAGGTGGGTGCTGAAGGGAATGGAGCCTGAGACAAGTGGAGGAGGCAGTCAGCAGTCCATTGATGAAAAGGAAGAGGGGGGGAGGGGAGGGTCCAAACAAAGTCTGACAGAACTAATTAAAATAATACAAATATGAGGGAAGCACAGCATAAAATAGGAACAGGCAGTACCAATAACAAGAAGGAAAAAAACTCTGAAAGGGTAAGTCTGTGAGATTCTGAGAAGAAAATCCGGATATGCGTTGAGGCACAAGACACAAGACAACATCAGAACGCCTTGTTCCAAAGGACGGGGGTTGAACCCTGCATATCAAACCGGAGAGAGAGGGAGATACTTGGTACAGGACCAGCTCAGGAAGAGAGGAATATGATCACGCTGCAGAGAAAAAGGGAAAACTTGCTCCTGAGACCTGACTGCTGCTAAAGTATGAGACTTTGGCCCGGCTGATGTGGTTCAGTGGTTGAGCACATAGACCTATGAACAAGGAGGTCACGGTTTGATTCCTGGTCAGGGCACATGCCCAGGTTGCCAGCTGGATCCCAAGTGGGAGGCATGCAGGAGGCAGCTGATCAATGATTCTCTCTCATCATTGATTCTCTCTCCTCCATTCCTCTCCGAAATCAATAAAAATGTATTTTAAAAGTTAAGAGAAAAAATAAAGTATACAACTTTGGAAGTCTGGCTGATGACACCTCTGGCCATGCCTTCCAGTAACCCAGAGGCAAACAGCCAGAAAAAAAATGGAATAAATAAAGTAAACAATTATTTGGGGGTTGGGGAGAGGTGTAATTTTGTTCTAATTGTTTTAAAAATATTCTTAATATATAAGTTAAATAAGTTCATTCTAGAAAAATTAGAAAAGACAAATAACCAAATAAAATATGAGAAAAGAAAAGTCACAGCCTATGAAGTGATATTTCTGAGAGAAAGGGCCACTGACTTTTCTAATTAGTTATTTAAAGGTTTTTGCAGGGATTACCAATCCATCTCCATCCTACCCTGAAAGTCAGTAGTGATGGTCCATACATGAGAAAAGTAATAAACAAGATCCCAAGTTCCAAGCAAGAAAAATGCTTTTAATTAGCTAATTAAAAATAGTCCCCTCAAGTACCTGCAAAGATAAGGTGGCAAGATCTGCAGAGGGTTTATCTCAAGAATTCATCAGACTACTGAAAAATATGTGCAGGTGAGGAAACAACCCAAGAGCTGGGAAGGAACCATCCTAAGACGGGAGGGAACACTATCAAGTGCTCACATATGGCTTGGCGAGTCCTATTCCCACCAGCCAGATTGGAAAATCTCAGTTCATGGTTCATTGGGCAGAGTTCTCAATACTGGGGCAAAATCAGCCTTAAATACTACCCTGGTGCTGCCTAACAAATATTAACAGTATGGCCTAAAAGAATCAAACTATTTCTAAGTAATCTAGCTGCATCCCTAAACAAAGTTCAATAATATGTATAGGACTAAAATAATTCAACACTCAATGTGGAAAATATTCAATGTCTGCATACTATAAAAAAATTACCAGGAAAACAAAGAAGCAGAAAAATATAATATGATGAGGAAAAAGAAATCATCAATCAAAACCAAACACAAACTGAGGCAGATGTTACAGTTAACAGACAAAGCTATTAAAACAACTATTATAGCCAAGCCAGTGTGGTTCAGTGGTTGAGTGTCAAAATTATGAACCAGGAGGTCACAGTTCAATTCCCAGTCAGGGTGCATTCCCTAAGAGGGGGCAGGGGGGCATGCAGGAGGCAGCCGATCAATGATTCTCTCTCATCATTAATGTTTCTCTCTCTCTGCCTCTCCTTTCCTCTCTGAAATCAATAAAAATACATTTTTTAAAAAGCTATTATAGCTGTATATTTTATGTTAAAAACTTAAGACATGGAAGATATTCTAGAAATAAAAAATATTTGAAATGAAAAATACACTGAATAGGGTTAACAGCAGATTAAATATTACAGAAGAAAAGATTAGTGAACCTGAAAACATAGCAAGAGAAACTATCCAAAATGATATATATAAAATACTACATGGGAAGCAGAAAAATATCTCTTGAAGGTAGACTGTAGTAAGTTAAAGATGTATACTATAAACCCCAAAGCAATTAATATGCGTGTGTGTGTATACATATATATGTTTGTGTGTGTGTTATAACTAATAAACCAACAAGGTGTTCTGATGTTGTCTTGTGTCTTGTGCCTCAACCCATATCCAGATTTTCTTCTCAGAATCTCACAGACTTACCCTTTCAGAGTTTTTTTCCTTCTTGTTATTTGTACTGCCTGTTCCTATTTTTTTGGTTGGTTTATTAGTTATAACACACACACAATAAAACCAATAAAATAAACCAATTAATTCAATTAATTTAAAAATGCAGAAAAGGAGGGAAAAAGGAACAGATAATAGATGGAGATAGAAAGCAGATAGCACGATGATTCATTTAAACCTTAACATATCAATAGTTATATTAAATGTTATTATTCAAACATCCCAATTGAGATTATCAAGATTGGGCCAAAAAGCAAAATCCAACTATATTTTTCCTATAAGAATACTCTATCCATATAAAAGAAAAAGTAAACATACAAGGACAGCAAAGATAAACGATGCTGTTATGGACTGCAGTGTATTTCCCTAATACTCTTCTGTTGAAGCCCTAATTCCCAATGTTTTGGAGACAGGGCCTTTAAGGAAGTGATTGAGGTAAAGTGAGATCATAAGGGTGGAGTCCGAATCTCATAGGAATGCTGTCCTTATAAAAAGAGGAAGAGCCCTCACCGGTTTGGCTCAGTGGATAGAGCATCGGCCTGTGGACTGAAGGGTCCCAGGTTCGATTCTGGTCAAGGGCATGTACCTTGGTTGTGGGCATATCCCCAGTAGGGGGTGTGCAGGAGGCAGCTGATCGATGTTTCTCTCTCATTGATGTTTCTAACTCTCTATCCCTCTTCCTTCCTCTCTGTGAAAAATCAATAAAATATATTTTTTTAAAAAAGAGGAGGAAGAGATACCAGAAACCCCTCTTTGCAAGCTCACAGAGTAAAGGCCATGTGTGACACAGTAAGAAGGCAGCCATCTGTATGCCAGGAGGAGAGGTCTTACCAGACACAACTGTGCTGGTACATTTTCCTCAACTTCCAGTCTCCAGAACTGTGAAAATAAATAAATTTCTATTGTTTAAGGCACCAGCCTGTGGTAAATTGTTATGGCAGCCCAAACAGACTAAAAAACATGCCAGGATTAATGGAAAGGAAGCTGAAGTGGCTATATTAATGTCAGACAAAGCAGATATCAAAGCAAAGAATAGCACCAGAGACGAAGTTCATTTTATAATGATTAAGGAGTCAGTTTATCAAGATTACATAACAATCCTAAATGTTTATATACCTAAAAAAGTAATCTGAAATCCATAAAGCAAAGAGAAATAGACAAACCTATAACCAGAGATAAAAATGTCAATATCTTCTCTCAATAATCAGTAGAATCGTAGAGAGAAAAATCAGTAAAGATATAGAAGATCTGAACAAAAATATCCACCAACATGACTTAATCAACATTTACTATAGAATACCTCACCAAACAACAGCTGTATACACATTCTTTAAGTGCACACGTTACTTAACCAAGACAGATCATGTCCAAGACCATAAAATATATCTGATTAAATGCAAATGGTTCAAATCCAACAATGCATGTTTTCTAACTATACTCAAATTAAATTAGAAATCCATAACAAAGACTTCTGGAAAATTCCAAAATTTTGGCAAACAAAATAATATACTTCTAAATAACCCATGGATAAAAGAAGAAATCAAAACAGAAAGCAGAAAGTATTTTGAACTAATTAAAAATGAAAACAGAACACGTAAGTATCTGTGGGATGCCACCAAAGAAGTATTTGTCGAGGGGCGGGGGGAGTATTTATAGAACTAAATGTTTTTATTGAAAGAGAACAAGTGTCTCAAATCAATGATCTCATCTTCCCTTTAAGAAACAAAAAACAAAAACAAAAAAAGAAAGAAAGAAAGAACAAATAAGTCCCAAATAAGTAGAAGAAAGGAAATACTAAAGATGACAGTGGAATTCAATAAATAGAAATCAGAAAAACAATAGAGAAAATCAGAGAAGCTATAAGTGGGATATTAAAGAAGACCAATAAAAATTATAAGCCTCTAGCCAGATTGATCAGAATAGAAGAGGAAAGAAATAGGAATGGGAATGGTCACATCACCATAGATTTTATAGATATTAATCCTATATCATGAAAGGCTAATATGCAAATTGACTGAACAGCAGAATGACCAGTCACTATGATGCTCATTACCTCCAAGGGGCAGACGCTCAACGCAGGAGATGTCCCCTGGTGGTTATTGCGCTCCCAGAGGGGGAGCAGAGCTGTCTCTCCTACCTCCACGGCAGCACTAAAGATGTCCTACTGCTGGCTTAGGCCAGCTCCCCCAAGGGCTCCCGGACTGTGGGAGGGCACAGGCCGGGATGAGGAATGAATTTCGTGCACTGAGTCTCTAGTAAGATAATAAGGGCATATTATGAACAACTCCATGCCAAAATTAACAACAATTTATTTTTATTTTAAAATATATTGTTATTTATTTCAGAGAGGAATGGAGAGGGAGAGAGAGATAGTAACATCAATGATGACAGAGAATCATTGATCAGCTGCCTCCTGCCCACCGCCTACTGGGGATAGAGGCCACAACCTGGGCATGTGTCCTTGACTGAAATCAAACCCAGGACCCTTCAGTCCATGGGCTGACACCCTATCTACTGAGCCAAACCAGGTAGGGCAAAATTATTGACAATTTAGATGAAACAACATTTTTGAGAGACACAAACTACCTAAGCTAATTCTAAATTTCATATGGAACCACAAAAGACCCTGAGTACTCTAAGCAATCCTGAGGAAGAAGAACAAATCACTTCCTAATTTAAAATATATTACAAAATATAATTAATAATATAATATAATTAATATGATATAATATAATAAATATAATATAATATAAATAAAACAGTATGGTACTCCTTAACAACTGACCAATGGAACAGAATAAAGAGCCCAGAAATAAACCCATGCATAATACAGTCAACTGATCTTTGACAAAGGTGCCAAGAATACACCATAGAGAAAGGGCAGTGTTGGGAAAACTGGATATCCACATGCAAAAGACAAATTAGACCCTTATCTTACACCATACATGAACATCAACTCGAATGACTTAAAGACTTAAGTATAAAACTTGAAACCATAAAACTAGAAGAAAACATAGGTGAAAAGCTTCATGGCATTGGTCTACTCTAGGCAAAGCTTTTTGAGGGTGACACCAAAAGCACATGCAACAAAAGCAAAAAGAGACAAATGGGACCACATCAAATTAAAAAGCTTTCTGCACAGCAAAGGAAACCATCAACATAGGAAAAAGGCAATCTACAGGATGGAAGAAAATATTTGCAAATCATACACCTGAGAAGGGGTTAATATCCAAAATATATAAGGAACTCCTATAATCTAATAGCAAAACAAACAAACAAAAAAACACCACATAATTTAATTTTAAAATTGGCAAACTACTTGAGTAGACATTTCTCCAAAAAAAGACATACAAATGGCCAACAAGTATATGAGAAGATGCTCAACTTCATTAATCATCAGGGAAATGTAAACCAAATCCATAATGAAATACTACCTCACACCTATTAGTGGGGCTACTGTATATATACTGTATGTAAAGCAGCAGGTGTTGGTGAAGATGTGGAGAAACTGGGACCTTGGTACACTGCTGGTGGGAATGTAAAAATGATGCAGTCACATGGACAACAGTATGGAGGTTTCTCAAAAAGTTAAAAATTTAACTACCATATGATTCAGCAATTTCACTTCTGGATATATGTTCCATTGAAACCAGAATTTCAAAGAGATATCTGCATTTCCATTTTTATTACAGTATTATTCATAATAGCCAAGATAGTAAAATAATCTACTCCATTGATGGATAAATGGATGAATAAAATGTGGTATATACATACAATTGAATGTTATTTAGCCTTAAAAAAAATCCTGCCGTATGTAACAACATGGATGAACCTGGAGGACATTATGCTAAATGAAGTACACCAGTCATAGGAGGACAAATACAGCCTGATTCTACTTAGATAAGGTACCTAAAATAGTCAGACTCAAAAAAACAGAGTAGAGTGGTGGTTGCCAGGGACTTAGGAGAAGGAAATGAAAAGTTGCTATTCAATGGTATAAATTTTCTGCAAGATGAATAAGTTCTAGAGATTCACTGTACAACACTGTGCCTATAGTTAATAACACTGCATTGTTCACTTAAAAATTTGTTAAGGGATAGATGTCACGTTAAGCATTCTTACCACGATAATTTGAAAAAAAAAAGGAAGATAAAAGAGTAACGATACAATCTGAGTAGTCCTATAGCTATTAACGAAATTAGATTATTAGATGAAAACCTTTCAACAAAGAAAACTCCAGGCTCAGATAGCTTCAGTGGCGAATTCTATCAAACCTACACAAACTCTTCCAAAGTAACTGAAGAGGAGATAACAGTTCCCTACTTATTCTATGTGGCCAGCAATACCCTGGTACCAAAACTAGTTAAACACATTAAAAGAAAAGAAGTCTACAGATCAATATCTCTCATGAACATAGATGCAAAAATTCGAAACAATGTTTTAAGAAATCAAATCCAACAATACATAAAAAGGGCAATACACAGTAACTAAAAGAAGTTTATCCCAAGAATGCCAGATTGGCTTAACATTCAAAAATCAATGTCATTCCCTCATATTAACGAGTTAAAAAGAAAAACTATATGATTCTCTCAGTAGATTCAGAGAAAGCATTTGACATATTCTAGCAGGGATTCCTGAGGAAAACTCTCACCAAACTAGGCATAGAATGGAACTTCCTCAACCTGATAAAGGGCATATAAAAAGTTACAGCTAATTCCATGCGCAATGGTGAAGGACTTACTGCTTTACTTCTAAAATCAGGAACAAGACAGGGATGTCATTTTCAACACTTCTGTTGAACAATATACAAGAGGCTCCAGGCAGTGCAATCAGACAACAAAAATAAAGAAACCCAGATTAGATAAGAAGTAAAACTGTCTTCATATGCCAACAACATGTTGTTTATTTAGAAAAACAGGTGGCAACTGTAAAAAAGGTAGAACTAATAAATGAGTTTAGCAAAGTTACAGAATACATGAACAATAGTCACAAATCAATTTTATTTCCTACACAGCATCTACAAATATTTGGAAATATAATACCATACAGTAGGATCAAAAATATGAAATACTTAGGAAAAAATCTAACAAATATATAAGACCTATTCACTGAAAATTACAGTACTGCTGAGAAAAATTAAACAAGACCTAAATAAATGACAGAATTATACTTTGTTCGTGGGTCAGAAGACACCATATTTTTAAGATGGCAATTCTTTCTGAATAGATCTACATATTCAATGCAACCCAACCAAAATCCCAGGACATTTTATTGTAGAAATTGATATGTTTGGTTCTAAATTTACATGAAAATGCAAAAGATCTATAACAGCCAAAACAACTTCGGAAAATAAGAACAAAGTAAGAGGATAACATTACTGTTTTCAAGGTCTATGGACTAAAGCTTATGCCCCCAAATCCGTATGTTGAAGCTCTAGCCCCCAATGTGATAGTGTTTGGAGATGGGACCTTTGTGGGGGTGATTCCGTTTAGATGAGACTCTGAAAGAGCAAACCAGAAAGAGATCTCTCCCCAGAACCTGAACATGTGGGCAGCTTGATCTCAAGCTTTCAGCCTCCAGAACTGTGAGACAATAAATTCCTGTTGCTTAAGCCGTCCAATCTATGGCATTTTGTTATGGCAGCAAAACAGACTAATACATCAAAACTTATTATAAGATGAATCAAGATAATGTGCTATTAGAACAAAGATAAATAGATCAATAGGACAGAATAGAATCCATAAATAGACCCACATATATTTGGACAACTGATATTTGACAAAAGTGCAAAGGTAATTTAGTGAAGAAAACATGGCCTTACTAATAGTGCTGAAACAACTAAATATACATATGTAAAAATTAATAATTTTCTTCCACACATCTTACCATATACTCATCATACTATTAACTCAAAATTGATCATAGACCTAAATGTAAAACCTAAGATGAAGAAACACAGAAAAATCTTAATAACTATGGGTTATACAAAGATTTTGTAAACACAACACCAAAAGCATGATATAGAAAAAGAAAAAAGATAAAGATTGAGTTTCATCAAAAGCCAAACTGCCTGTTCTTCAGAAGATACTGTAAGATAACATAAGACGAAGCCACAGATGAGAGGAAAATATGTTTGGGCATATTGATAAAGTCATATATTTGATAAAGGCTTTACAGCTAAAAAATATAAAGAATTCTCAAATTTAAATAATAAGAAAACAATCCAAATATATCCAAAACATCTGAACAGACACTTTTCCAATGAAGATTTACAGACAACAAATAAAAAGTGAGGAGATGCTCAGAATCAATAGTCACCAGGGAAATGCAAATCAAAACCACTATCTGCCTGCTGGAATGTCTTTAAAAAGACTGATGCCTAAAACAAGGATGTGGAGGAGCTGGAACTCTCATACTCTGCTGGTGGGAATGTAGAACACCTTGGAAAAACAGTTTGGCAATTTCTTAAAAGTTTAAAAATATGCCTATCATATGATTCTACTTCTAAATTTTTACACAGGAGAAATAAAATTCCATGTCCACACAAAGACTTGTACAGGAATGTTTACACAGCTCTATTTGCAACTTTCAAAAATTGGGGGTCGGGGGAGAGGGAGACAACTAATTTCCATCAACAGGTGAGTTTCTGCATTGTGGTTTATTCACACAAAGAATGAACCATTGATGCATTCTATCATATGGATGAATCTCAATATAATTGTGCTTATGAAAGAAGTCAGACAAAGAAGTACATACTGTATGATTTCATCTATATAAAATTCTAAAACCTTAAAACTAAATTATTCTCACAGAAACCAGAATAGCGGTTGCCTTCATCTTTCTTCCTCTCTCTCCAAACTTCCATTCGAGCATGCTATTGTTATTACATTTGTCCTATAACTACAATTACTTTTTAAACAATATATTTTTTATTGATTTCAGAGAGGACAGGAGAAGGAGAAATAGAAACATCAATGAGAGAGAATCATTGATCAGCTGCCTCCTGAACTGGGGATCGAGCCCACAACCTGGGCATGTGTCCTGACCTGGAATGTAACCATGATTTCCTGGTTCATACGTCAACGCTCAACCACTGAGCCACACCGGCCAGGGCTACAATTACTTTTTTAGTACTGTCTATAAATTCATTTTTAAACTAAGATATAATATTCACAATCATATTTGTATGGGAATATCATTCACTGCAGAGCCAAGTAGTGCCCTGGAGCCTGCAGAGGAGATGGAACTCTTGTCCATAAACCTTTGCTATTGGAAGTAGAAAATAACTTCAAAGTTTGGAGAGGGATAGGATGACACCATGTCCTAATGACCTAACAAGACATTGCCTCAGGCCACAAGATCACCCAGCTCCTTAATTATTGTTTTTGTGACAAGAAATCAATTTTTTCTCCCAAAAGAGATTCTTCAGAGGGTTTCTAACCTGCAGTTGTATTTGGATGCTGGCTTTCTAGACCTGCTGCAGAGTTCCCGTCCTGGAATTACTTTCTACTACACGTCTGGGTCAGAGCCAATGTTCCTTGGAGCCTCTGACTTCCTCAGACTTGGATTATTTTTTGTTTTGCTTGAGCAGTTCTTTCAGAAATGGTCTGTGGGTGGTAAATGGTCTGAGTTCTTGCATGTTTGAAAATTCTTCACTCGATTGATAGTTTGGTTAGGTAGAGAATGGTAGGCTCAAAAACATTTTTCCTTCAACATTTTGCAAGCTTGCTTCTTGATTGTTGTTTTTTTTCTAGTATCTAGAGTTGCTAATGATCTATCTAATGTCAACTGGATTCTCATTTCTTTTTGAGTGACCTGTTATTTTAGCGTTTAGAATCTTCCCTCTATTCGCCGTGTCTAAAACATCACAAGAACATGTCTTGGGGGAGGTTTGTTTACACATCCTCTTTTACATTCTTGCGGTCCTTATAATCTAAAGTCCTGTTTCTTCACATCTAGAAATTCTCTCCACTTCTTACCTGTTCGGCCCGGTTTCGCATTCTAAATATCGTATTGGATGGTAGGACTTTCAGACTGTTCTCTAACCTCTTAATTTCACCTTCCCATCCTATTTTCTATTCCTTTCACTTATTGCTCTACAATCAGAGATTTTCCCCCCCTTTTTTTTTCTTCCATTGAATTTTTTTCAACAATTCTTTTTTTCATCTTAAGAGCACTTTTTGGTTTTGATTGTTCTTTTTCTTAGCGACGTATTTTTGCTTTAAAAATCCTTTCTCCTGAAATTTCCTTTGATGAGGAATCTGTGTAGAATAACTTTAAAGATATATTCTGTTTCCTGAGTTATCTATCCTCCAGGGTCAGCTTATTTATTTCCACCTGCCTTTTTATCCTTATTTTTTCTCAGAGTTTTATGATCACTGGCAATCAGTTCGCATTTGTAACTGAAGCAGACCAGCCTGCTTAATACAGAGCTCTCTTTGCTTAGGCCTCACCTTCTGTCCACATGGGTGGACCTTTTGACTGCAGGCTTTGCTTCAGACCTTGAGGAAAAGAGGAGGAGTAGGATGCCCGCCTCCCACCTCTCCCTCCTCTCCCTCCTCTCCCTCCTCTCCCACCTCCTAGCCAACATGGGGAATGTTTTATTAAAAGTTGGCATCACCCCTGCTTGGGCTCCCTCTCATGCAGACTACTCTCAGTTATTGTGAAGACCAGTCCTCTGGTTTCAGCCTGAGCATGTGACACAGGGAAGGGAGCGTGGGCTATGACTCACAGTTATTCCACAGATGATTGCTTTCCAACTTCCCTCTCACACTCCACGTTCTGAGCCTCTCTGTGGTCTGCTGCCAGGAAAACTAGCTCCAGCCCCTACGGCAGCCTTCTCCTGTGAACGTGATTGAACCTGTTAATTCCACTCCAAGGACTTTTTACTTTCGAGACATTCGTCTATAGCTTTAGGCTCTGATGCCCTTTCCCTTGCACACAGCACTGTCATTCATTTGTTATTCTCTGTTCCTCTTTTCTGACGTTTCTATGGCATCTGGAAGTAAGAGGGGGATGTATGCACGTGCTCTGGCTGCCATCTTGAACAAGAATTCCTATTGTGTCTTTGGACATCTTTGTGCTTTGTTTTTGTTTTTTCTTTCTTATTTTGAGACAAAAAAAGACTCCTTATAGCTTCCACTTAAGGCCCACAGGACCATACAAACAAGGGTTAATTTCTCTTCCACTTGTCAACTCTCCAAATATTTGAAATTGGTTTTATATCCTCCTATCTTCTCCAGATCGCATATTTCTAGTCCCACTAACTATGTCTCATTGAATGTGTAGTCTTCCATTCTTATCATTTTCTCCCGAACTTCCTCTATCTCTGCAAGAATGCAGTGCAATGCTTGGGTACAAATGCTAGAGAGGACTTTCAGAGTAACACCGTCCTCCCTACTCACACATCCACACTGTCCAGTCATCCTTACTTCCCTTTCCCAGACATATGAAATGAATGTCATCCCTTCAGCAGCTTCAGGGAAGACTGTATGATGGTGACATTTTTAAAGCCTTAAAAGTATAGGGAGGTAGCAAAAAGAATTCCAATCCAAGAATTTCCAGGCTCTCTAGCACAGCTTTTACACAATTGCTTTGTCATTTAAATAAAGGTCATTTAAACCTCTTAGTTTTAAAATTTTGTAAAAAGTGGTACTATATGCTGAGGAAGATATTTGGGATAAATTTTTCCTAAATTCATTGAGTCATGGAATTAAACACACACTATGTATGTATATGTCTCTCTCTATATATTTTTCCATATATTTGAAATACAACTTTAAACTTCTAGCACATTTCCTATTTCTCACTAGCAAAATTTTTTATGAAATCACTATTAATTAAAATATGTACATCACTTAAAAAGCAATAAAAGAAAACAAAAGCAAGCGTTGTAACAGTCTAAAATATCACAGCTATGGCCCGACCAGCGTGGCTCAGTGGCTGAGTATCGACCTATGAACCAAGAGGTCACAGATCAGTTCCTGGTCAGGGCACATGCCATGCCCAGTTTTGGGGCTCAATCCCCAGTGTGGGGTATGCAGGAGGCAGCCGGTTGATGATTCTCATCATTGATGTCTTTCTGTCTCTCTCCCTCTCCCTTCCTTTCTGAAATCAATAAAAATATTTTTTAAAAAAAATAATAAATAATTAAATAAAACATCACAGCTATGGTGACATCCCTTACAGCAGACAGTTTTAAAATGTTTTTCAAATGTTGTGTCTGAAAATTACATGGGACAGTTCTCAGCTAACACAAAGATTTTTCTGATGTGTGTCCCTTCCTTACAACATCCCCTGGCCCCAGGTCCTTGAAGAGCATATTTTAAGACTATAAAAGAAAAAAAAAGTTTTTGAGTATATTAATATACAGGGAAAGATTTATAAGTCACATGTAGCAGAAGACCAAAAATTTTTACAGGCATTTTATAGAAGTTTTCAAAAATCTATCTCTTTGTCTGTTTCTTAAAAATATTAATTTAAGAAAAGGCTATGTACAAGGCACTAGTGGTTCCATAATACCGTAGAAAGACCTGCAGTCTCTATTTTCATGGAGCTTCCTTGGGCAAAAAGCATTCAAATGTGTTAAAACACATTTTTTCCTTTAACTTTGATTAACGAAGGTAGATTCAGACGTACACGAAACGATGCCGCCAGGCTCCAGGAAGCAAGAAGCCTAGCATCTTTTCCATTCTCTGGGCCAAGCGGCCTATGCCAGGAACACTTGTGGAATGCTGACTATGAGGAGTCAGAGCTGAAAAGTTGGCTGGAAGTTAAGAAGCCATCTCAGAAAAACACTCACTAGTTACCCCACCCTTACTTCCTCTGATGGGTGGGAATTCAGCGAGAAGGCATTTCAGTCTCCACAGGTGTGTGGCAGCACCTGCCCTACCTGGCCTTTGGGGTCTTCTGCCTTTACCGCTGGATCCCCTGCGAGGCTCCTAAACCCTGGGCTGTGCTCTCACCCGGACAGCTATTTTTAGTTCCCCACCCACGCCATGCTCTTTCACACTTCCTTTTCTTCGCCTGAAATGCCCTTGCTCTCCTTGTTCACCTGGAGGCCTTCTGCTCAGGTTTCCAGGCTCAGCTCAGACCCTGCTTCCCCTGGGAAGCCTTCACTGACCCCGGCTGCTTAGTCAGCTCAATGCAGTTGTAGCAGCAACTGTGAGAAAAGACAGAGCAGGAAATGGATCTCCTTCTAGCTTTCACCAGATGTGGAGTTATGTAAACTTTCTGAACCTTCGTTTTTCCCAGTTAAAAAATACAGACACTTGCCTTCCAGGGCTGTTGTGAGGATTAAGTACAATGGTGGAGCAAAAGTCTCGAAACCAAGAACTTGGCACACAGACAACATTCAGTAACTACTGCTTCCTGTCCCCTCCTCTCTAGTCATACCTTGGAATGGCAAAAACTTAAAATCTTATGCTTAGATCAACTGTGGTCCTTATTTTGAAAATCATTGGGATTACAATAATATAAAGTATCAAATTAAAATCAGCATTATAAATCAAAGCTTTTAAAGATGGTCTGATTACTTACAAAGGTCCTTTGTATGAAGAATGGCCATAAAACAATCAGAATGAATGATCTGTTACTTGAAGTGCATGCATGTGATACTTTCAAAGATACTATCTAAAGCCTCAGTACCGTGTGTCACAGGCCTATAAACTTTAAATAGAGGTCAATGCTATATTCTTAGCAATCACATTTGCTCTTGTACCTATTTTACAAACTCAGAGCTAGACCAAAAACACAGTACATCAATAGCAGAGATTTAAAAAAAAAACACACACAGCTAATAACATTATGAGAGCAATAATTATTTTATTTAATAAAAACGTTTATTTCTTCCAAGTCTTTCACCCAGGCCTTAACACATTACAAACATTCATCGCCCCTCACCATATCCTTGGTGGCAGGTCGGTGGTGCTGGGATGACTCAGTTGTCCGGTTTCCAGTCCTGCAGCTCGGTGTAGCACAGTATGCTGGCTGTGTTGTTTGGTAGGAGGAAGTAGATGAGGATTGTGGGGAACTCAGAAACAGGCCTGAAAGTTTTGTGTTCTGTTTTGATAAATTCTGAAATCATTAGTTCCTTACTCCATCAGCTATTTACAAACATTGTGGTTAAAAACATAGAATCCGGAATACAAAGCCTGGGTTCAAACTCCAGCTGTCACTTCCTAGCTCTGAGGCTTTGGATGAGTTACTTCCTCTGTCTGTGGGTTAGCGTCCCCATCTGTAAAATGGGCATAACAAATGGTTACCATAGAGCTGTTATGGGGAGCAATGCCTAGCACATAATTAATGCCCCTAATTATTGGGAACTGTTAGTGTTAACTTTTGTTCCTATGCTAGACACTGAGATGCACTGGTGAACAAGGCACTCAATAAATATTTAGTGGATGAATAATGCGAAACCATAATAGAGTGAAGCTATATGTATAATTTCAGATACCCAGGTGATTTCCATGAATGGCTGATGGTAGAGAATAATAATTGAAACATTCATATGATTTAGTCTCAGCAACATGCTCATTTGCCCAAGAGCAGAAATAGATCGTGTAAAAGAAATGACATTATACACCTGATGTCACAAAAGACAGACCAATGAGAATAGGCCCTCAGCTCTGTGCACAAATGATTCTTTTTTAACTTGGCTATCATATGAATATGTTTTAATCAGCTTATAAACCTTGTTTAATTGCTAGCCAAATGCACTGACTCTCCAATGAGGTCATGTTTGGAAATATATGTAGCAACATTTAAAGAACTCCAAACCATAAGAAAATCTGAACTACTCCAGCCAAATCTGGCCTCAATATTGAAATGTGAGATGTAAAATTAGGGGAAGGCATATGCTCAATTGGATCATTGTGTTATATGACCCTTTATACTTGAGTACAGGGTAAAGGCGTTCCAGGAGATCATTATTAAAACTGCTCGCAGCATAAACCAGCTCAAACCACTGCTAAAATTTCTAGTGCTGCTTAAAAATGCTCAGCGGAGCATAACTACAATATTTACATCTGGCTACATGCACATAATCATCTTAAGTCTCGATTTTAAATACTGATATTTTCTTCTAAAATTCTTCAAAATGTATGCCTTGAGAAAAGGGGGGTTTAATAAGTATGATCAAAAGCTGAAGGGGAGATCGAGTTATTAAGGAAGGTGTTGAAAGAGTGAATGCAAGCAATTGGTACAAATCGAAAATGGCACAGAAGGCCAAAGAACAGAGGGGGCTGGAGGAAGGAAATCACCTCCCTCCGACTCAGAGGAGCATGTGTGCACACGTGACTAAGTGCTCTGGCTTTTTGTGGGGTTTTTTGGGGGGAGGGGATTTGGGGTTTTTTCTTGCAAGAGATGATCAAACATTAGGTAGTAAGTTTGGGTAGTTAGTTAGCCTTTTCAGAAATCAGCATAGATGTAAGGGTTGGTTTCTTTACCAGCTAATAAAAACGACAAGAGAGAATAGAAAACCAGAAAGAATGGTGAAGCCAAACTTCAAAAATCAGTAATGGGAAGCTGCCTTCAGTGTTGGGCATCCTGAAACCACCAGTGATCCCTGAAAATAACTAACTCTCTCTCTCTGTCTCTCTCTCTCTCTCTCTCTCTCTCTCTCTCACACACTCAACACTAAAAATAGATAACTCTCTCTCTCTCTCTCCCTCTCTCTCTCTCTCTCTCTCTCTCTCTCTCTCACACACACACACTCAAAAGTAATAATTGATAAAGGGGAGAATTAACTATTACTTAAAAGTTCTTTTCAGGCAGGTATTATGTTCCCTAAAATTTCATGAATTGCATTAAAATACAGAGTCCTTAAATATTTTGACTTTTTGTGAGTCTTAGTTTGGACAAAGGAAGTAAAATAAAGTGGAAGTTAGATACCCTTTGGTTCCACTTACCCAGTGTTCTCCTGGCAGCTGCTTATCTGGCTTATAAACAGACTACACTCTGCCACCTTGTTGTGCTCTACATCGCTTTCTCTTTTAGGAGAAAATGGATCCCAAATATATGTGTATATTCAAAATATTACTTTAAAAGTGTTAATACACTGCCGAAACCGGTTTGGCTCAGTGGGTAGAGCGTCGGCCTGCGGACTCAAGGGTCCCGGGTTCGATTCCGGTCAAGGGCATGTACCTGGGTTGCAGGCACATCCCCAGTGGGAAATGTGCAGGAGGCAGCTGATCGATGTTTCTCTCTCATCGATGTTTCTAGTTTTCTATCTCTCTCCCTTCCTCTCTGTGAAAAATCAATAAAATATATATTTTTTAAAAAAACAAACAATTTCATTTACTAAAAGTGTTAATACACAGGATATTATGCCATAACATGCTTATGTTGATCTTAGCTTGGAGTTATAACAAATTACCATACACATCACGGCTTAAACAGCCTGAATTTATTCTCTTACTGTTCTGTAGGTTAAAAGTTTGACACAGATCTCACTGGGCTAAAATCACAGTGTCGGCAGGACTGCATTGCTTTCTGGAGGCTCTAGAAGAGAATGCATCTCTTTGCCATTCTCAGCGGCCGCTAGAGGCTGCTTGCATTCCTTGGCTCCTGGACCCCTTCCTCCGTCTTTCAAAGCCAGCCACCTTGTACCTCCCTAAACTGATACACAATTATTATCTCTCTCTCTCTGACTCCACTTTTCTGCCTCCTTCTCTCATGGTTAAGGACCCCTGTGGTTACATGCTGTTACCTGGACAAGCCATGGTAATCTGCCTACTTCAGAATCAGTTGATTAACAGGTTTAATTCCATCTGCAAATTTAACCCACCTTTGTCATGGGTAGTAGTTTGCTGGAGCTGCCATAACAAACTACCACAGCCAGGATGGCTCAAACAACAGAAATTTACTTTCTCACACTTCTGGAAGTTCAAGGCTGGAAATCCAAGCTCAAGTTGCCAGCAGGGTGAGTGTCTGGCAATACCTCCTGCCTTGGTTTGCAAACAACCGCCATCCCACTGGCCTTTCCTCCCTGTAAGCACAAGGAGAACTCTGGTAGCTCAGTCTTATGGGATTAGGGCTCCATCCTTATGACCTCATTTAACCCCTTCCCCGGCAGAAACGTGTATACACGTTTTCACAAAATGTTCTTTTTTCAGTCGTCGACGAGTATACTCGTCTAAAACTTTACCTTCAAAAACCAGCTACATACGTACCATTCTAAATAATTTCATCTAGAAACTTTCTGAGGAAATACTATTCTTAACCACAAAAATGGGAAGAAAAAATAATTACAAACTGTTTTCATAACCAGCATCAAAAATACTATATAGAACCAAAATTAAAAAATTAGACTGAAAAAGAAACGTTTTTAACAAAAAAATTGTTGGGGAAGGGGTTAATCTTCATTACTTCCTTAAATGCCCTGTCTCCAAGTATAGTCACATTGAGGGCTAAGGCTCACTAAAGAAAAGTGTTTTTGTAATTATTATACTTCTGACACCAAAAGTTGTTTGTTTGTTTTCTCACCAACAATCAGTTCTTCAACTTTCCAGATACCAACTAGCTGTCCCACAATTGGATTCAATTCTGACACCGACTACTGGACTTCATGCAGGTCACACCAGTTGTAAGGGCTGAGTCCCACAAGATCACCCCCATTTCAGATACCAGTCATAAGTCCCAGGTCATCACCTGTACTTCTGACTAACCAGGGGTTCCCACAATCCCCTCCTCAAATTCAATAATTAGTTATAAAGGCTTACAGAACTCAAAGAAACACTTTACTTAAATGTATAACCCTATATTATAAAAGCCTATAATGCAAATTGTCCCCTCGACCGGGAGTTCAACCAACTGCCCGCAGCCTCTGCACCCTCCCCTCCCCTGGCCGGCCAACCTCCCATGTCCCCTCCCCCTGGCTGTGCACAAATTTGTGCACCAGGCCTCTATTTTTATTATAAAGAATATTGTAAAGGATACAAATGAACAGCCAGATGACGAGTTACAAGGGTGAGGTCCAGAAAGGCCCTGAGAGCAGAAGCTCGTGTTCCTGTGGCGTTAGGATGCACCAAGCTTTCTGTACATGGACATAGTCACTGACCCAGAAGCTCTCTGAACCCTGTGGTTTAGGGATTCTAATGGAGATTTCATCATGTAGGCGTGATTGATCACTAAGGCAATCTTCAGGCCCTCTCCCCTCCCCTGAGGTCAGGAGTAACGGCTGAAAGTCCATGCCTTGGTCTTTCCAGCCTCTATCCATCCTGACACTACCTAAGGGCCCTCAGCCACCAGTCATCTCATTAGCATACAAAAAGCATTCTTATCACTATGGGGATTCCAAGGGTCTTAGAAGCTCTTATGTCAGGAACTGGGGAATAAGACCAAATATTTACAAAGGATTTTACTATCACCCCTATCACTCAGAAGACTTGCAAGAGTTTTAGAAGCTCTGAGCTAATAACCAGGGACAAGTACCAAGTATACATTTCTTATTGTAGCACAACATCACAAGCTTTAACATAAGAATTTTAGGGGGAACACAATTCATGTGATATAACACAGTCACAGGTTTTGAGAATGAGTTCATGGACATCTTTGGTGGAGCCATTATTCTGCCTTCCATTTTGCTTTACTTTGCATTGCAGACTCACCATCATGATATGCTTGCTCAGAGGACAAATGAGGGCACCACGTGAGCCAGGGAAAGGAAAGGCTGCCGGGACAGTGGCTCTTTGGCCTTCCCCCCACCTCCCACCCCCAAGCGGTTGTAATTGATGCTTGGACCATTTCCAAACAGAGAACCATCCTTCCTTCCTCTCTGGCACCCATTCAGGCGAAGATCAATGTATGCCACTTACTCAGAATAAAAGGTTCAAGTGGCAGTGGTGGCAGGCCCTCCAAACCTTGCAGCTGTAACAGCTGGAACACGGTGGCAACTCACAGGTGGCCCAAGGTTAATCTGAACACTGTTAAATGGTTTGCACTAGCAGCTCCTGGGAAAGGACCCGTGTACTGGGTCTTAAAATCCACATTTTACGATAGCATGAGGCATGAAAGAGACAAGAAATAAGCACAGCACTAGTTGTTACGAAGGAGTATGCCTCTGAAAAGTGCAGAGCAGCTGATGCCCAGAGCAGGCAAAAGCTCACATCTTTATATTCCTCTTTTATCATTCACGAAGGTCACTGGGTTAATCAGACCCATTATTCATCATTTGTGTGTCAGGATACACAGGAATGAGACCATCTTGATAAAAGGCCTTACTGTTCTCAAGGGGAAATAATTAGCCCAGGGAGTAAGAGATTTGCAGATTTGAAGCCTAAAAGGACACAGCTAGTATCTGTAGAATGAAAACAAGTGTAGCTTCCCCCTACCTGTCATCTCTACTAGACCACTTCTTACTGTCAGGCAGAAGCTTGTTAATGAATTTTTTAGCCAGAATTAGCTACCATTCTGATAACACCCTAAAGATCAAGCAATGGAAGTGTAAAAGAAAGGAGGGTAAGATGACAAGAAATTACTTTCTTGTCCTTCTCCTATCCCATCACACACACACACACACACACACACACACACACACACACACGTCTTATTAAAGAACAAATTAATAAGCTGTGCTGATATAAACAGCATTTATACTGTTCATATTATGATGGTTCCTAAAAAACAAAACAAACAAATAAACAAAACACCAAGCACCTATATGTTAACTAATATCTAGTCTCAGTCATATCCTGAACACCATGTCCTTGCATCAAGACAAGAACTGAAGCAATGCACACTGCAATACAGAAAAGTCTATGCAACCACTAACCTGCCCTTCCTATGCCCATGACAGAGGCATGGAAACATGAAACAGACTGACAAATCTTAGAGGGAAGAGAGTGGGGATGAGGCAGGAAGAGATTAACCAGGGAATTTATATTACCCCTGAATACAGACAATAGTGTGGCAAAGTCCTGGGGTAGGGTGGGATCTAGGTGGAGGGGGTAATGGGCGAGGGAGGCATCTGTAATACTCTCAAATAATAATTTTTAAAAAAACAACAACACACAAATAGGCCTTAATGTCAACAGGAAATATTTGTGGAGTACCTACTGTGTGCCAAGCACTATTTAATGCCCCCAGGGAACACAAAGGTTAAGAATCAAACCAGTCCTGACACTGAAGTTTAAGGTTTTGAAAGTGCGTGTTGGCGTTACTATGGGAGACCTCCGCTGTAGTATCTTTGCTAGCCTGAGGAAGACTGTGTGAGGTGGGGGGACCAGAAGGGCCGAGGAAGCACTGACTACCCGAGACCTAGCACAGTGGGAGTTAGCCAGGAGGAAGAGGAGGAAGGCCACAGTCTGGGTAGTGGGAACTGGAGATGAGAAAGAGCACAGCAAGTAGTAGGAGCAAAAGTGGTTCAGCAATAGGTCAGTGAGACAGGAAGTGAGTTCCCCATCATGAAAGCCCTCTGCTCACTTGGTCCATAGAGCCTTCTTTTCGTTTTACTTCTCCCCTTCCAAATACTTTCCTTCTTGATAATGTATTGGATGTTAAAAATATTATTAAAATGTGAATGCTCATTGTGAAAATTGCTGAAAAACTGCTAAAGAGAATTAAAATTAAGTTCAGCTCCCTGTTAACACAATGGCCTGTTTTCTTCGGATAGTGTTTCCTATGCCATCGCTCTGCCTGAGTCTGTTTTGGAGGGAGGACATTTTGTTTTCTTTCCTATTTTGTTTGGGGTGGGGGGAGTTTGTCGGGGGTCTTTTTGCTGAAAATTATACGGTGAACATTTTGTACCTCAAAACATAAAGTTATAATTTATGACCTAATCCTCTATTGGTAGCTACAAAAATTTTTTTCTGTTCGTGCTACTTGATATGGTTATGATTATTCTTGTACATAAATATTTGTTTACATCTTGGGTTATTCTGAGATAGAGTCCTGGAAGTAGAACTGTCAGGTAAAGCAAAGTAAAAGGAGCATTTCTGAAGCTCTTAGTCAGGTTGCCAGCTCTTAGTCAGAGGGCCATGCTGCCCTTCATAGAGGTTCCGCTAATTTACACCCCAGCAGCAGCTAATGAGCCTTTTGTGCCACCCCGCAGCCTGCTAGCATGGAGCAGCACTGTTTCATTCATGGGTTAAAATAAACTCATTGCTTTAATTTGTATGACTTTGATTCACAATTTTAAATGTTTTCTTGGGGGGAGGGAGGGAGTTGATTTATGTTTCTCACATAAATTATTTAAATACGCCACATGTTTTGTTTTTGTTTGTAATGGCTTGTCCATTTTTTCATTGTGTTTTTTAATGTTTTCTTACTGATTTAAAAAGTCCTTAGCCCGGCCAGTGTTGCCCAGTGGTTGAGCATTGACCTATGCACTGAAAGGTTGCAGGTTCCATTCCCTGGTCAGGGCACATGCCTGGGTTTGGGGCTCCATCCCTAGTCGGGGGAGGGGGAGATGCAGGAGGCAGCCAATGGGTATTTCTCACTCATGGACGTTTCTATCTCTTTCTCCCTCTTCCTTTCTCTCTCTCTAAAATCAATAAAAACATATTTTTTAAAAAATAATAAAAATAAAAAGTGCTTAATAGATTAATTGAACCTGTGAATCTTGAGATGTTGTAGGCAAATAGACCTCTCAAATTTGTCCATTAAAAACCTTTAAGGCTTGTTTGTAATTTTATATAGTCACATTTAAAAACAGGTTTTTTCCACCTGTGCCACTCCAGTTATGAAATAACAACACAAATGGTATCTTCAGAATCCTGCATGGTCTTACCCATACCTCACCTCACTTCCTAAGCAGGCCCCTGGACCTGGGACCATTACTCATCCCATCAAGTTATCTCCCCTACCTTCCCTGCGGCGGTTAGGCCTCCTCAGTCTCTTGGAGCCTCAACATTTCTACTTGGCTCCACGGAAAATAAATAATGACTTCTTAAAGATCTTCTTTAAATGCTTCAAGGGCTTCCTGGCGTAATGAGAACAAATTTCCAATTCCTCAATGCGGTGGGCCCCGCCTCTCCAAGGGCTGGCCTTGCTTTCCTCTCCCCTCTGCTCACCAGATGCCAGGCACATGGCCTTCTGTCGTGTCCCAGAGCTCAGGCTCGGATCGCTCTTCCCTGGGTGGCTGAGCTGCCCTCTCCCTTCAGAATGCCTCCAACATGCTGCCAGCCCATAGGGGCCTTCGCTGACCTCCTGTCTATTATTCTTTCTCACAAAATCTGGCTACGTGTCCTTCATGGCACATCTCATAACTTAGAACTAACATTGTTGCGATGATCTGTTTAAGACCTACCTCCGCGACTAAAATGTTATCTCCAGACACCACATATACTGTGTTTGCAGCCTAAGCCCAGAGGGAAAGATGGAGGGAAACCGGGAAAGGATTCCACCGCTTCCCTCAACTCAGTTCCACTCAGCTTCTGGCTAGCAGAAATTCCTCCCAGATACTAATACAGAATTGCCAGTGTCAGCTTTGGCCCCGCCTCAGGTAAGGGAGGGGCTTTGCAGAAGAAGTGAGGAGGGGTCTGCACTGAGTCCCACAGGACGCGGCGGAGATTGGGGAAGACAGAGAGCACCTGTGCGTTGAGACCAGGGCACATTTGAGGAATCCATTAGACAACAAGGCTTCCCCTTCCCAAAGGAATTGTCCTCCCCTCTGCACAAACCCAGCCTCTGCCACCCCTTGCATTATGCCAGGAATCATATATATATATATAGATGCTCAATGAGTATTGGATGATCAGATGAATGAATGATACATGACATGCCTCAATTAAAGCAATTCTCTTCTCCTACAATGCTCCTTTTCTATCCGTCTGCGATCCAGCAAGACCTGCCTAAAGACCTACCTCCCTGAAGCTGTTCTTATCCAACAGCAGCACAAATTACCTTCACTTGCATGGAATTTTGCCTTTTATTGTCCTCAGATTAATGCTTTCTGTCTAATCTTATCTTTCCGATTGAACATAACGTCCAAGGGCAGAACTCCACCTTCCCCTTCTCTTCCTTTTGTTTGTTTGGTTTTGGTTTTCCAAATCCCCTAGAGAGTAGATGTTTAATTTTTTTTAAAAAGGCAAGCGGGAGGGATGGAAATCTAACCAAGAAGATAGCGGACTGAGGGGAATTTGGTTTAGCTGACTTCTACAATCCCACTTCTCCATCCTTATTATTATTATTATTATTTCACAATCCCTTGAAATCTAAAATGCCCTGAACAGATTTAATTAAATTAATACGATTTTACTCCAAGGCTTCAAGTTTCAGCAAAAGATAAATAGCTTACTAGGACTTCATACAATGTAAATAAAGGCATTAATTTTCACCACTCTTTTCTCTGAAAGATCAGATACTGTAATTTCCTTTAATGCAATTAGACACTAAAATAGCACCAGCTACTTTTCATTCACAAAGAAACACTACTGTCATTTCTACCTGAATATTTCTGCATCCTAGAGACCTCAAATCCATCCTCTTCCTCACATCCCCATCCCTGCTGTCTGTTCTAATCTCCTGTCACTTGCAAGCAACCCCATTGGTCTTCCTTCATCTACTCTTACCCTTGCCAGTACACTCTACTAAAGACAGCCGGGGTTCCACGCTGCTCATGCATGTCCCTCCTTAAAAGCCCTTGGTTGCTGCCCTTGCACATTAATGAAGACCTTCAAGGCTTGGCGTGGTCTGGGACCAACCACTTCGCCAGCTTCATTTCACCCCATGCTCTCTCATTCTTCTGGTTCCTAAGGGCTCCAGCCATAGAACGTCCTGTCATTGCTCACACAGACCTTGCTTCCTATAGCTCCAGGGTTTCTGTGCATGCGCCCTTCCTCACTCAACAGCTATTTATTTCCTAGGGAAGCCATTCTTGAACCACTCAAGACAATTTGACCTCCCTCCCCTCCATTACACATTACACACACACACACACACACACACACACACTCAGCACCACCTGCATTTCCTTCATAGTACTTATTACATTTGCTATTGTGAATTTGTTCATATAATTACTTGTATAACACGTTGCCCTCCCAACCAGTTTAAAACTGTAAGGACAGAAACTATGTTTGTTTGGTTCATCATTATATACCCTTAGTGCCTGAGCAGTACCTGGCAGGTAGTAGATATTTAATAACTATCTGACAAATGAGTGCCATCTGCAATAGACATTAATAAGATGGATGTCTTTTTTCCTTTTTAATCTAAGGCTACTCAAGCCAAAATTTCAATAAATTGAAATCGAGGGGAAATTAGGTTAGATATTTCTCTTCAAATACAAGGATGACAAATTAGCCCAAAGTTACCCATACACTTATTTCCTGTAAGTCTACATAAATTGCTTGCACACTAATCACATTTCCTCCCAAACAACCGAAAGCAATTCAATAAGCTCTTACCTAAATGTCCTGAGCCTGCTCCTGGGTTTTGTTTGGTAAATAACACAACAAACAACAACAAAAAAAACAGTCTAGATATTCAAAACTCCTCAAACTTAGGAGGGGAAGTAATTTGGGATAAAAATCAAGGAAAAAACACAATATTTTATTTTGTAAAATTGGTTTATTTACAATTTGGTGTTTTAAAGTTGTATTTGGAATTTTAAGTTTTATATATTTCCCTGGCAGGCATTCTGTTTTCTTAAATATGGAGTCAAAGGATAGGACACCTGAGTAAGTTTGAATTGAAGAGATTTAAATGCTACTGTCAGTAAAATTTAATGTTTAATCCCTGAGAATTAGTAAAGAGTCAAGAATATTCTCACACATTCAAATGTTAAAGGCATATTTTAAGAACAGAAATAAAGCTACTATAATGACCTCCCCACATATGGCAATATAAAAAGTCCCTCTTTCACAAATAAACCAAAGGGGTGTGTGCACATGCATTTTAGTAATTAGGTGCACCTAGATGGTCTAGTCCGGTTTTGGGTAGTTTCTCCCCTTTTAAAAAACACTCCTGGACACGGATACACAATTCACTCAAGTAATGGCAATGCCTACTGCTAGCTCAATGTGCCCTCTTTGTAAATTCGTGTGTACTTGTGCTGTTAGCCATTCTCCTTCACTGCCCCAAAACCAAAATTCTTTATCTGACTGCAATCCGAAGCCCAAACTGTTTTGCAAAGTCACTTTGGAGCAAGTCACTTTAGTCTCCTCCAATATCAAATGAGGATAATTATAGCTCCTAGGGATGTATAAGGCTGCACTGATGTATAACACCATGGGGCCTGCAGAGCTTTCTTCATAAGAAGCCATGCTCTGGCACCGGTGATATCTGTAACACATCCTGCTGCTCGTGATTACAGAGGGCTAGTCAATGCCCTAAAGGTCAGCTTTCTTCAGGAGTAAATATTAATTCATTAGTCTGCCCATTAAACTTCTTGAGATGAAAAGGAATGGCAATTATGCCCCTTCCCCCATATGTCAAGTGTAGCACAGATAGTAAGTATGTAACCACAGCAAAACAGAAGAAACCAAAGAATGTGCAGTAAGATGCAAATTTTTTTATATGTGTGCAATCGTTTTTCATTGTGGGCAGTGTTAAGTATCACTAATGACAAGTGTTTATTTGCCTAATGGCCCAAAGGAAGCGCAGTGCAATTCCAACTTTTTAAAAACAACAGTGAAACAAAGCCACAAATACCCTTTCTTAGAATGTCTCTTCATGCTTTCCATCCAAAACAGAAAATAATCAAGCGAACTTTCCTCTCTCTAAATGACCAATACCAGCTAGGAACATTAGCTAGGATGCAGAATTAATGCCAGCTAGGAACATTCTCAAGTGCTAGTGTAAAGGCAACCTTTAAGTTCCAAGTATATTTATTGGTATCGTTGTTGACTCCAAAAGGGAAAAGATTACAGAAATTACATTTAAGAAAGCTTTGCAAAAAAAAGAGAATGAGTGGGAACTATTATCAGATCTGAGGGAAGTCAGATCTGGACAATCTACTTTAAGGTGCTGCTTCAGCACCAAGTTTCAATGTTATACCTTATGTGCATTTCTTAAAACTTTGTTTCTACATGCATAGAGTTTCTTGGTTGGTTGGTTGGTATTTTTTCACAGGCCAAGAACGCTTAAGTAACAAGAGAAGCAAGAAGGAAGTCCATGGCATAGGCGATGATGGTATGTGTGGGTTTGGGAATTCCCACAGTATGCTCTTGTGTTAGCAAATCCCACTTCCGCTGCAGGAAGCCACACTAAGTCATCCTTTGGCTGTTGGTGGCAGGAGGGGTGTAAATAAAAATGTGAGGTAGTTCTTCCCACAAGAGGGAAATATTTGTCTACATAATACCCCTGCAATGTCTGACAAATTACTAGAGCATCTGCTTGCTGTCATCTATCTGTAAGTAAACTCTAAGCTTGGTATTAACTGAACTTGACAAATTATGAGCTGGTTGCAGTTCACAGGCCTTATTTTTTGATCCAGCCATGATAGACGGAGACACTAAAACCCCCAAAAATGTGAACCATAGAGACCACCAAGTATTAGAACTGCAGGAGCAGAAGCGTTCAGAAGCATATGGGGGAGCTGGTAAGAACACATAATAACTTACCAGAACTGTGCATAAAAAAGAATGAAGGCTGTGGGGATTAACTTACAGACTCAGCTCCCACAGTTTAACTGTCACCTTGAAGGTTTAAAAAAAGAAAAGATTTGAAGTTCTAGCATAATAGAAAATGTGGCAGAGACTAGATAAAGGAAAATTAACATAGAAATATAAGGGGAAAGGAATAGAATATCCTAAGAAAAGCAAGAGTTGTCCAGCAAGAGTTGCCCACGAAAACGTTTAGTCTTTCCTGCTTGGAGTGTGCACATTAACAATGAATAAGAAATTCATTATTGCTGAAAATATTTGCATTCTACACTTTCGTTAGGCTACTGGGTCAAGAATACCAGAAACAGATCAGGAGTAAAATTATAGTTAGAAAAGGGGAGAAAAGGTAAGGTAGGACATTAAAATTTTATTCTGAAATTATCTCTGGCCACGACAATAAAATTTAACAAATAGTCACTGAACAGTCTTACTCCTGTCATCAGCTGTACAATACATACAGTATCATAGAACTGGCCACTAGGATTAAAATCCACTAGAACATATTTCATGTTAAGTGGCGACAGCAGCATCTCACAGAAATTTTTACATACATATATACACAGTCCACATTCAACCATTTTCACATATTTTCAGTACACACAGTTGCAGCATATTACAGTCACGTGTCTAAGTTGTTGCTCGATGAAAACCCAAGCCACTGCCTAGACATAACTGTAGCAGTTGAGCTGAGTATAATTACAATTAACTTCATATATGTCCATAGCAGATAGATGTACAGCCCCTAAGAAACAGAGTTCACAAATACTGTTGTTTTAAATGCTACCACAGCATTATGTTGGGCAATATTAAAACCTTTACCAACTAAATCAGATTTTTTTGAGTGTGTTTGTTAAGGTCTTCTGCTTACCAGAAATATTCTTGATGAAAAAATTACAAAAATGAATGCTCTCTTCAAAATAATTCACACTTTTAAGATTCCAATATGGCCCAATGCTACTGATGCCTAAAGTGTTCCTAACATTCTGATGGAGTCTTTTAGCCTGACTCCAAACCACCCATTAAGTTTAAAAGTGGCTTAAGTGCCTTGCACCCAAATTGTAAAAATCCCTGGCCATCCTCGCTAGAGCCAGGCACATAGAAAAGGAATGCACTTTGGTTCATACCAAATGCCCTGGGATTAATCACACTAGAAAATTAAATGGGTTTGAGGTAAATTTTTACAAATAGTCGATTTTTTGTTGTCTAGTGTTAGCATAACAAAAAAAAATGTCATTTAAAAAAATTCAGTCTGATGTTAAGATACAATGAAGACCATCTTTAACCCCTTAAACATAGGAATTCCCTGTGTAACTAAGCAATGGTTACTTTTCTCAGTGCCTGATGATGCTTCCCGCCTTATGGTTTCTATTAAGGCCTAGAAGTAACTGGATATTTAAGACAGATGTATCTTTGCAGAGGTGGGTTCCATCCTTACTGCCCAGTATTCAAAGAGTTAAAGAGGCCAAAAAATGCATGCCCTACAACATGGCATTCAGAACAAAAGGCACATTGTTAACACTAAGGGCAGGATTTCTCCTCTATGTTCATCTACACGGTCTTGCATCACTGTTGTTCCACTTGCGTGGTGATGCACACTCTGGCCGTGCAAGAAGTGGAGCCAGATGAGACTGCAACCAAAGACAAGACGACTGTGCTATTCCTAGACCTGAAAACAGCTCAGACATCCCTAGATAATGGTAACCTGCGAGACCAACGACTGTTTCCAAGCCAACTCCTAGTAGCCTAGCAGAGCCCTTCAGTTAGTTATGTGTTAAAATCACAAAGATGCAACATTTTCCTCTTTTTGACATTATAATTAAGCTAGGCTTTTTGAAAAGTTGCTCTACCACTACACACTGAACAGGGTGGCTCTTGTGAATAAATTTCATTATATTTTGGGGGGCAAACTATAATAGCGCTGCACATTATAGTTTGGCTGAAAAGTTTCCGGTTACATTTGTGAATAAAGAAAGCCACAAATGCACTGCTGACATGTTCAGAACCAGCTTTGTGTGGTGGGGGAAGACAGACAATATTAGTACATTTGTGACCTTCCACATGAATAATCATTGCAGAGAGAAATTCATATGCACGGCAGGCTCAGGTTCATAGATTTACCACTAAACATGGAGATGAGACTGAACGCGGAGGAGGAGCGTTGCAAAGGGAAAACAGCCTTTACGTTTTTATTTTAACGACCTAAAGAAGCTAACTATCACCAAGAGGCTTATGGTTTTTACAAAGCCATCACATCAAGTCTGAAACTTCTTATGCCTTTAAGCCAAAATTTTAATAAATACATAATCCTTAAATTCTGTAAGCCACTGATGGGGGGGGGGGTATCATCACATGAGCATCATTTAAAATGCACATTACTAACACATTGCGCTTCCACGGGTTACACAGAAATGCGTACAACATGGTAAAGAATTTGACTAGGGGGAAGAAGTTATAATTTTTTAAATACAGAAGTACAAATTAATTTATCAGTAACACCCTTAAATAGTAAAGCAAACATCAACATCACTACCTTAATAAGCTAATCTTATTACTGTTGTGTGGGGGTTTTTTGGCAAATATTCGTAGTATTTCCTGAGCATTTTTCTCCACCATCAACTGACAAAGCCTCAAAATAAGTGTTTTGTTCAAAACTACTTTTTTTTTTTAAGTAAGAGAAACTCCAGGATTTATATATATATTAAAAAAAAAAAAATTTAACCGGAAACTTTCTTGGCCTCACTGGGGACCATGCTTTAAGTACTTGTAAATCAACTTACAGGCAATACAATAATATCTGTGCATATAAAAGAGTATTTACCGTAATTTTTACTATCCAAACCTATTTCCAAACAGGCAGACATCTTTCTATATTAAATTGCACATACTAAAATTTTTTTTTCACGTGCCTTGCAATTGATATATATCACTGCTCATACATTAGTGATAAAATACTGAAATTTCCATTGTGAAAATAATTATTCAGAGAAGAAAATATTCTTTTACTTTTAACTCTGTGACTTTTCCAGGTAAAGTGTCATTCTCACAAAAACCATCAGTGCAACCCAAAAGGAAGGAAAATAAGAGAGAGAAATGCAATCTCTGTGGCTCCTCAACTGATGCGAAGACTAAATCAAACCATTTACTTGGAGGTTGAACTTTTCCTCCGCTAAATTTGTTGTTCAAATTGGCCTTACAGAACAGCCATAATGACTTCTGTTCAAAATGATTTTCAACCCTCCTCCCCCCGCCCCGCCTCTTTTTTTTTAAAGAAAGAATTGATACTTTCCCAGGCTTAGAGAACCCTACAGTGGCACTTGGCAAGTGGGAACTCATGCTGACCTGTTTAACCTTCTTTGGAACTGTGGAAATCCCCACCTTACGTAGCTAAGCTGCTGTTCTTTTTTAAATTGGAATATGAAATAATGGTCATAATCATAGCTACAATGTCTCTTTTCTGTATTAACAGTCTGGGATATCTACTTGAAGGGAGGGGGGAAAAAAGAACTAAATGCAAGCAACAGATATGTGGTAAGAGAGTAACAGGAGGAAAGCAGAGAGGGGAGGAACAGTTCATGGAATACACTTCTAATTTTAGGTGCAAGACCAACTCTGTAACATGAGGCTTCTTCACAAAACAGCTTGCTGATCATATTAGAAGATTTAGAGGAACACACACTTTTTCCATTTATCCACCAGGTCTGGCTGGCCAGCTTTGCGACTGTCAGAATGCTAACTGGCCATTTAAACCTTGGGCATTTTATTGTTTGAACATGATTGACTTCAAAAGAGAAAAAAAAAAGTTTGAACATTATTGTTTGAACATGATTGACTTCAAAAGAGAGAAAAAAAAAACATCTCTAAGGTGCAATTTTTCTTAGAACATCGTTTTCATCCTGACCATTCCCCTCCCTCCATAACTACCACCCAGATAACCTACGGGAAACAGAAGCAGGACATGCTACACCTGTGCATGAGTCTTGAGCATGGAGAGAGAAGGGGGTCTTTGGGGGCAATCACCTGGAGGAGAATATACTATGAACCGTAAAAACATAGTGAATGTCTTTGACACCGATCTGTAAATGCATGGCAGTCACGAAGTAATCAATGGCCTGCCACTGATGTTTATTACTCTGCCACACCAAATACAGTAAGGCTCATCGTACTTTTAGAACACAAAAAAACATTTCAGAAAGTATAAAAACTTAAAGCATTGTCCCCATGTATTTTATAAAAACAAATGACTTTCTTACATTAAAATAAGTGCTGAAGAGATACAAATGAGTCGAGTTATTGAGCAAATAAAAACAGGTCTGAGCTACTCCTTTGCAACCCAATAAGGCTCAGCCACATTGTATCTTTCAGATTACCAGCATCAGGGGGGACTCAGCTCAGCTAACAAGTTTTGGCAAGACTGTCCTCTGCTGAATATTCCCATTGGCATCTGTCATCTGTGCCAAATTAGTCCTCAGTTTGGAAGCGGAGCTGGAAGGTGGAGGTAACTTGGAAATGGAAGTGATAGCACCAGTGGTCTCAGTTATCCTTTTCACTGCCATCTTCTCCCCGGAGGGAGGCTTTGGCAACCGCCTCCTCAGCCAGGGATGCCGCAAAGCCTGGCCGGGGGTCATGCGGACCACAGGATCCCATTCTAAACACTGTTTCAAGAAGTCCAGGAAGAGGGGATCATCGCACCCCTTCAGTGCATTCCCCCACTCTCTGCTCTCTGGTGGGCCCCTCAGTTTCCCCCTCCGGGAACGGCCTCCGTTGAGGACCACAGAGCCGTCTGAGAGAGTCGTGACAGTGCAGTAACGGGGATATCCCTTGGAGCTCACAAAATTTTTGGCTCGTTTAGATGCATCCAACAGTTTCTGGGAGGGCATGCCCAACAGTTCGATCATACAGGCCAGCTGGTCCCCTTCATCTTCCCCAGGCAAGAGGGGGTACCCGGTCAGGAGCTCCGCTAAAATGCAGCCCAGGCTCCACATATCGATGGGCATGCCGTACCTGGCGCCAAGGATCACTTCCGGGGCCCGGTAAAAACGGGACTGAATGTACGTGTAGACGCGCTGATGCTCGTAACAGCTGGAGCCAAAATCGATCACTTTGATACCGCTTCTACCCTGCTGCTTTAACAAGATGTTCTCGGGCTTAAGGTCACAGTGAATTATTCTGTTTTTGTGCAAAGCATCCAAGCACTGCAGGATGGAGTGGGCAAACTTGCGCACCAAAGGCAGGCTGAAGCCCTGGAACTTATTCTTCTTGATGAGCTCGTACAGGTTCATGCTCAGCAGCTCGAACGTCATGCAGATGTGGTTGCGGAAGGTGAAATTCTCCAGCATGTGGATGACGTTCATGGTGTTGTCCTTGTCCTGCTTCCGCAGGTGCTCCAGGATCCGGATCTCCTCCGCCGCCTGCCGGTGGAAGCGCTTCTCATTCCGCACCATCTTCAGGGCCACGTGCTGGTGGACTTTGTGGTCGTAGGCCTTGACCACCTGCCCAAAGCTTCCCTTCCCAATGACCTTGAGGACCTCGTACCTGTAAGCCACGTGATCGTGGGGCACCTGCACGTAGGATCCCTGGTCATCGTCGTAGCCGCCGTTGTTGGACCCGCCTGTCATGCCCTGGCGCTTCTTTGCATTTGGACCCAAGAAGTATATTTCAGGGTAGCTGAAGATCTCGTGGTGCTCAAAGGTGGTTAGTTTTTGCATGTATTGCTTCATTGCTTGCTCGGGCGTCATGGGGGTGGCTTTCACCTTCCCCACGCCTTCCATAGACTTCAGAGAGGTGGAGCTGCCCTGCCGCCGATGGATGCTCTCCAGCTGCCGCTCTGGCACCACCGGCAACCCGGCTTTCCCCACCGTCGTAAGCCCATTGGGTTGTGTGGTGAGCACTGTCCGCTTGTTGCTGTTATCCTCAAACAGCTGCTGCACCTGGATCTGTCCGTGGCTGTGGCTGCCCACATGGAGGTGATCATTCATGGTGTGCTTACCGCCACCGATCTGGAATGCAGAAAGGAAACATGAATCGAATGGAAGAGGTGTGTCTGTTCAAATGGGAGGTCTTATAAGTCAGCCCCCAACCCCCACCTTTACCAAACCCAATGTGGTTGGAATTTACAGTCCAGCATCAGGTTTACTAAATGGTCCAAGAGGGACCTCAGGAACAGCCTGACAGGGGCAGCGGATATGATACTGACAGCCTCTGACAAAACAGAGGAAACAGAGGTTAGTTGGCTGGGTAAGGCTACAAAACCTGGGATCCTGAAAAAAGGAGCCCATTATATGCTGCACCTCACAGACGAGCTGCTTGCTGTACACACTGAGGGACCTTCGAATAAATTCCCTGTGGAGGCAGAGAATGTCATTCTTGCTTATCATCCTATACCTAACATTTAGCACAGGGCCTGGCACAACACAGGCTTTCCACTCAATCCACACTTGGTATCAAAATGGAAATAGGATACAGAAAAAGCACGAGGATGGAGACTCTCTACTGGCTCCACCTCCGCCCCACCACAGGGCGGGGACTTCTGACCGGTCCACTTCCCTTTCTCCGTTGTTTAGCGAGCGCTATTCTGCAAACACTGGTGTGTTCATTCCAGTCTTCACTACTTGGAAATCTGATCACATCTAAGAACATGCACGATCCAGTGGCAAAGAAAACTGTACTTTTAGGCTTGAGAGATTACCATGCAGATGCACACGGCAACCCCCTAACCTATTTTTAAAAGTTTCTGGGCTTCGCTAACTGTGATGACCATTTAAGGCCATTCAGCTCAACAAACCAACTGTTGCAGTTTTTTGGGCCTTCCTTTGGTCAATGGCTCAGCTCTCCTAAGAGCTACATTTCTCTGGGTTGCTGGGATATTCAGCTTCCCAACAAGAAATACAAAGTAGCGATTTCTATTTTCAGGCACACATGCCATCCCTGAACATTGCTGTCTAAACAAGATGGATGGTGTAAGCAAAGGCTCCCCCGCTACCTGCCCCCCCACCCGGCCCCCATCTCCACAGAGAATCTACTGGGATTTCTTTTTTCTTTTTCTTTTTTTTGCATTATCATTGCAAAGAGGTGAGGGGTGGGAGAAGACTAACAGCCAGGATCCTCTCCCAGTTGGGAACTCTTGACACCTTAGACAACCACCCACAAGTCTTAAAGCACCCCACTAGATGATTTTTACATGAAATCTTAAAGATCAATTGTCATCCGCAATCCGTCTCATTCATCCCACCACCAGTAGCTGAGGTCTAGCCACGTAAGTGGCAGTCCTTACCCTCAAGAAGCTTACAATCAACTCGTTGAAGTCCTTTACCATCACTATTTTTTTCTATTATCTCTTCCTAAGCCCTACCTTTGGGGCTTTATCTACCACTATAAGCACAGAAGGGCTCTGCACATGTAATATATAACAGTTCAGGGAATGGCTTGAGATCACCTAGCTTATAAAATGAAATTCTAAGACCTTACTCGCAGACTAAGACCTTTAAATTTTCTTTCACTGACACATGCCATGCACAGTGACTATCTGAGCAGTGCGATTTCTCTCTGCATTCTTCCAAAAACAGAGTAGACTACAGTATAGTACTTGGGCACGCCTGCAGTGTGATTTCATAGACTGAGGGATTTTATTTCTCAGACAGATTTCTCGAAGACTTCTAATTGATCCCTCTTAGTACATACATAGATGATATTCCAAGCTAAGTGAACTTATCTCCTGTAAGGGTAGCCGGACAGGTTATTTTTTCCTTGTTCTATGCCAAAAGCAAGAAGTCCATAAAAATGAGGAAAGCCTTAGCTTTATATAAAATTAGTATAGGTTTGCTCACTGCTGCTGTTCCCAAGCCTCACTCTACGCACCCCTCTCCCCACTGTGGTCTTTCGAGCACCAGGGAATAAAGGGACTTGGAATTAGAAGTATCAGAGCCATTCTCTTCAAGGCAGCATGGAGCAATGTCAAAAGAAAACCTACATTACCAGCATACATGCTACAAAAAACATGAGGTTTCATTAGGGACAAAATTAACCTTGGGGCTTTAGGAATTCCTAAAAAGATAGCAAAGTAACACATTTTGAGCACCTGAAACTGACTTCAGTTTTTGCAATAGCAATTTTAACGTCCTGCATCATTTAAAAAGCAATCAGAGAAGTTTACTGACTAGTACTAAAGAGAGCTTGCCCATTCACTTGACCACTTCCTATCTTTCCAACGGTCTTCTCTTGGTCTCCTCCACAGTATCAGTTCACCTACCTAGAGGTGGTGCAAGGGTTCCACAGGGCTCAAGCCTCAACTCCCGTGGCTTCTCACTCCCATAGCTCTCCCTGGTTGACCATGACCGCAACCCTCCAGGGGATGACATCTGCCACATCTGCACCTCTAGCTCAGACCTGCCCAAGCTATGTCTACTGAGTTCAACACCCATATGTCCAAGCACAGATCAGCTGCCTATCCCACGGGCAACTCAAACTCATGATTTTTCTACCAAAACTATTTCCTCCTTCCTTAACCCTCAATTTCTGATAAACAAAAGGCGTCACTTCCACATAGTCACTCAAGCTATACACCTGGATGTCCTCCTCTGTGTCTCACTCACCTTCCCAAGTCACCCTAAACCTCCTCATTTCTTTCTATCCCATACAGTCTCCCCTCACACGCCTGTTGTCTCTCACTGGGACAACTCAAACAGCCTAACCTGACCCCTTGCTTCTAAGTCTAGAATTCCTCAAATTTCCTCTCTCCATAGCACTCCTACGGTTACTATTCAATAGTGTCACTCTGACACACTGCCCTTGCTTTTGCTCAAGGCCCACAACTGCACCCATTTCCACAGACAGTACAAGAACTCACAGGCAAGAACACAAGATCCCAAAACACAGAGCCTATATGAGCTGAGTCCTTCCAACGTCGTCTACAATGCACACTATTCTCTCCAAGGGTAACAGAGCTGGATTCCCCAAGACCTGTGCAAACACCACTGTTTTTTTATACTCCTCTGCTTTTGGTGAAGTTATTCTCATATGGTGAAGAGTCCAGGGATTTTCAAGCAGACTCATGGGAAATGAGTCTCAATTTCACCGCTGATTAACTGTGACCTTGGGCAAAGTACTTAATCCCTGAACCACAGTGTCCTAATCTGTAAAAAGAAGGTAACTTCAGTGGGGCTATTAGGAGGATAAGTAAGGTAGTACTGAGTGAAAGAGAACTATTATTATCACCCTTTCCTTCCTAACCACACCTAAGCAGTAAACTCCTGATCAACCCTCAATGTCCAGTTCAACTCTCACCTCCTCGGTGAAACTCCCTCTCCCTTCTGCTGTGCTGATATACGGTAACGTGTTTCATTTTACTGCGATTGTTTTACCACCTGATGTACCCAGCTAGCTGTGAGCCATTCCAGGGCAGGGTTCCTCTTATCTCTGAAAGTCCCTATTGATATAAACCCAAACATACAGTAAGCACTCATAATTATCTGTTGAATGGAAAAAGGCACGTCAATAAGTCCTTGTTAACTCACATCTCTGAATTCTTTTTTTAATTCACAGGTCTTTTATTTACTTTTTAATTAATTAATTTTCTTATTGATTAAGGTATTACATATGTGTCCTTAGCCCCCCGTTGCCCACCCCCCGCCCCACACTCATGCCCTCACCCCTCTGGTGTCTGTGTCCACTGGTTAGGATTATACGCATGCACACAAGTCCTTTGGCGCGGAATTATTCTTGAGAAGTACCTTTGTACCTTCCTAAGAAAACATGAAGTTAACGCCCAGGGAATTGCAAATTGTCCCTGATGACCCACCTCACAAGATGTTAAGCTTGCAGCGCACTGGGGGAGACCTGGAGGCAAATGGCAACAGTTACAAAGTACCTGTAGCAGATACATCAACTAAACACGCGAAAGCAACATGTGGTGCCTTAAAAACTTCCCAGGTGTTAAGAAATTCATAGGAAAGGCTCTAGTAAAGGAGGACTTTGAGTCTCAAACTCTGTAAAACTCTTAACATCGAAACCAAATTTGGAAGCACCATGAACTGGTCTCTAAAGAGGAGAGGAGACCCTGGAAGAGCCAAAACGTTTCCAGAACACATATGCCAGGAAGGCATCTGAAACTGACGGATCCTGAGAACGCTCACTCTCACTCCGCCTCGTGAAGCCTGAGACTGTGGCTTCTTCCTGTTTGCTTTCCTTACACAGTGCCTGCCACAGTTAAAAATGTACACTGAGAAAATGCATCTGTTAGATACCTACAATGCATGGGTTAAAATGGAGAGGCCCACCACAGCCTTCTCTGACCACGAAACAGGTATCAAAAATTAGCTAAGAACAATAGTCTCACCAGTTTTGTAGTTTTAATCTCTTCCTGTGATCAAATGGAAAACAGCAGATATTACACTGTGCTATTATTTCTGGGCATTTAAGAAGCTCTCTGAAGTCATCTTAGAAATGTTGTGTAGTGTTATGGGAATAGAACTGAGTCCAAAAGATTGGAATTTCAGCTCCTCCTCAAACAACTGCCGGTCTGTGTGGCCCTGAGTCAAATGTCTACTTCTCCTTCAAGATATTACTGTTTTTAATAGGAATAGTCACTCTTCTTCCATTCTGATTACTTCATAAAGGCAAACTAGCACCGTGAAAATGCTTTAAACATTGACACTTCTAAAAGTGATGCCATACTAATATTTGGGAGTTAAAAAACAAAGTCTATTAATATCTCCCACACCACATAAAAAAAAAATCTAGTAGTTAAAAAGATAGTTACTGGATAGACTTTTAGGACCGAGATAAACAAAATGACTAGGTGTACAACAATATATCCATGGAGATAGAAAACAAAGAGCAATGGACTAAATTCCACAATTCATAAACTTTATAATCATATATTTATCCACCTACTATGTTATTTACAAGGGAAAATATGGGCAGGCTCCTATGACAAGATTATTTTCCTCTCATTAATGCCCGTTCTCCCCACTCCTTCTAGAACAGCTTTTCTCAGCTGCAATGGCTGTGGAAAACACTTATACAAACCTAAAGCCATATGGGAAGATAGATCTGCAAAGGTTCCTGCCTTTATAATGAAATTAATAAATACAATTTCCTCGAATTCGCAGTGTCGAGCAGTATGTCAAAGCTAGACTCAGGAGGGCCTGGCTTGGGCTCCAGCCTTGGTATGAACTGGCTCGGGAATCTTGACCAAACCAGTGAACATGTCAGCTTCCTCCTCTGTAAAATGAAAGAGGATCACATCAATGATGTGCTCCTTTTATACTTCCCTATTCTAGGAAATCTGCGATGTTGTACAAATAAAATAAAAATTAAACAACAAAACCCCAAACCACACTTTCAAAAACCACGCCTCTAATGATCAACAGCATACTGAAGCTTACAGGTAAGTTACAACGAGGGAAAGCAGATGCCACCGCAAATCCAAGTATCCCCCATCAGGAGTCCTAAGGAGCATCCTCACATCTGCTCCTTTCCGGTCTATCACAGGCTACTCCTCCCGTTTTCTCTAATCCCATGACATATGTCCATTGCAGAGAGACTCTGATCAAGCAACGCCAACCCTTATAAAACTGGAATCCAGATGCAAACCAAGTATTTTTTCCCCACGTCATGGGATTACATCCACACCTGGGAAAATAGATGTTATGGTCTCCAACTTGTCAGGTGATTCCAAATAAACCCAAACCCTTAACAACAATGGCAAGTCCTCAACTAAAATGTCACTGTGACAAGAACATTCAACCATAAGAAACCACCCATCCTACCGGCAGACTCTCTTCCACCATCAACGATCCAACACAGACAAGTTAAACTTCTGTGTCTGGATGTGTCAGGAAAGACAAAGGCAGAGAGAAACGAGTAAAACTAACAAGACGTTTTCCTATGAAAGTTGTGCACATCTGTCCAGGTCTCAGAGGACAGACTCCACTCTCACCATCCTCCCACAAATCCTCCCCTAATAAACAAGTTTCTCCATAAGGCATTCCCCTCAGAGTTGCTCCTCTGTAGGCTAGACATGGCCTTTTCTACAGCTCTCCACCTCCACTTGACAAAGCTCAATCCTTAGCAAGCATCCCTCATCCAGAACCATCTTAGGCAGCTCCTCTGGGAAGATCCCATTGGAAAGAAGACCTTGGAAACCTTCACTTCCTCCAAGCGCACCCCTTCTCTAGGCTGGCCGGCACCATCCAAGGGCCATCACCAGGAGCCGAGAAGAGGCACCTGCTGAAGTCAAACCCAGCCGGCCAGTCACTGCAGCCACCCATCCTGCAGGGCTCTCCCCTCCCTCTGGCCCGCAGAGGGACCCCAGCATCTATCAGGTGCCCTGCCCTTTGCTTTCAAATAACATCCAACTGGGTGGCTTGTTGTTCTGACTGCTACTGCGGCTCCTCTGTTTGTTAATGTTAATTACAATTTCTGCTGTGCTCAAACCTGTAGCACTCATAAAACATGCTTCCACACGCGGAGGACAAATGAGGGTGCTCCCTGCTGGCCGGAGCCAGGCCTGGGAGGCTCTTTGGGGGATCGATTTTCCGGGCAGGACTGTCTGGCTGTCCCCTAACATATCTGTTTCTATAAATACCCACTATCCAACGTGGGGGAGGAGAGATGTTTACCCGGTCAGGGAAGGGAGCTCTGGGAAGCAAGGACAAAAAAAAAAAAAAACGAGGGAAGAGAGAAGGGAAGCCGCAAGGAGGGGAAGTTCAGAGGCAGAGGAGTGCAGGGGTGGGCGGGCTCCGGAGGGGAAGTGAGGGGCCCACGCCACGAATCTTCCTTTGTGGCTGCAGCTCTGGGCTCGCCCGAGTTACAGAGGGCGGCGTCCAGGGGAGGCCACTGGCCATGGCCGTACAGACACTGGCACTTCGACCTCTCTTCTCTGGCGTCAGAACCCAACAAGTCCGGGTGTGGATGACCCGGCCCCTCCCGCACCCCTGTCCCCAGGGCGCCCGCGGGCAGGGTCTCACCGTGTGGGCTGCACCCCGTGTCTTCAGGGAGGCCCCTGAGGCTGTATGGGAAATGCTGCGTGTGTATTTGTGTGTGTGTGCTTGGTTTTTGGTTTTTAATATTTTTATTGATTTCAGAGAGGAAGGGAGAGGGAGAGGGAGACAGAAACATCAGTGATGAGAGAGAATCATCGATCGGCTGCCTCCTGAACGCCCCACACTGGGGATCGACCCCACAACCCTAGCATGTACCCTGACCGGAATTGAACCTGGGACCCTTCAGTCCACAGGCCGATGCTGAGGG
>NW_006283548.1:248561-261595 GCF_000327345.1 Myotis davidii
GCAGCCCCCCTCCCTCCAGCACTACCCACCGCTGCTCGCCTCCCACCAAAATCGCTGCAGAGACCCCTCCCCTTCCCTGCGCGCCCCCAAATCCAAACGCGTTTTCAGCTTTCGAACCTAATGGCTGCTCGCAAACAATACTGTCCCCCTTCCGTGGCTGAACCACCCTCCCTCCCCAATTTATCTTGTAAAATAACTTCGTTGTGCAAGGGTCACCTCTGTAAGTCAAGCCCGGTGGAGGGCCGCAGTATATAGCCTGGTGACCCCCCCGAGCGTGGGCGAAGGAGGGAGCTGTTCTCCCACCTTCACCTCCACCACACACACCCTCCCGATTTACTGACGCCAGGTGACCGCTCTCCAGTCGATAGGACAGGGGGCGGCAGGAAGGCAGGCGCGTGTGGACGGCTGCTGGGTAAGCAGTTGGCTGTGGGTTGCTAGGCAAAAATAAACACCAGACACACCTCTCATTTCCTTACAACTCCGGAGCCCTTCCCCAGCGCGGCCACACGGAGAGGGACACACCTTCCTCTAAGCTCGCTGCAGCGGGGGAGCGACACCTTTCAGTTCCTCTCATCCCCAGAGACAAGTCTCTCTCCCCTTTCCTTCCAAGACACGTGGAAAATCCCCCTGCCTTTTTAACTTGCTATCTACAGCCTCTCTTCCCCTTGCAGACTGAAAAACTGTTTGCCCAACTCACACCGTGCCCTGTCCTGTGTGAGGTATATGCCTTTGTCCAAAGGTCACAGGTTTTGTCACTTCAGCCTTTGAGGGGGCTGGGGCGGGGAAGAGCAGGCAATTCCTGATGACTGGGTTAAAAGCTATGCTGTGCATTTCCTCCCTGAGACATGCCAGGTTTCTGAAGTTCTCCTGGGGACCTGGATCTTTTATGCTCTTTGCCTTGGGCATCTGCCAGCCAGCCCCTGGATGGACCAAGTTTGCAGGCCTGAACTAGTGCAGATTAAAATCAGAAGAAGGCCAGAGTCTCCAGGACTCCTACAAGGTATTAAAGATGGGGGGCATTGGCAGAGGGAAAAGGTGCCAAAATCTTCTTGGGGATCTCCTAATAGAGTAGAACCACACTGAAATAATCAATCTAATAATATGCCTTAATGATGACCTGATTGAACCCCAGAAAGAAATAATCCCCTTTGCTTATCTTCATGGACTATCACGTTCAAATTCACTTGGGGAAACATTTAATGTTCAGAATTAACTAATGAAAAGATGCTACTTAATAGCAGAGAGTGAGTTAGAACCCATTTCCTTACTCCCACTGTGATTCCACTACGCTTTCTAATATACCACCTTGGATTTGTAAGAGCCTCACATCACTTTTCCTGTTTTCTTGTTCAAAACAGTTACTGTCGTACCATTTTCCTTTAAAAAAATTTTTTTTATTGATTTCAGAGATAAAGGGAGAGGGAGAGAGATAGAAACATCAATGATGAGAGAGAATGATCGATTGGCTGCCTCCTCTACACCCCCAACTGGGATGGAGCCTGCAACTAGGGCATGTGCCCTGAATCTAACCATGAACTCCTAGTTCATAGGTCAATGTTCAACCATTGAGACACACAGGCTAGGCCCATTTTCTTTCTTTTCTTTTTTTTTTTACCACTGATGTTCAAAGGAAAAATATTGAAGCAATAATTTAATTTTAATATAACCTGATGCCCCTTCTCACTTAAATTATTTTTTCAATACTTCAATAGAAGCTAAGTATGCTAGTGCTTTTTCCATGAATTTGAAAAATTCTATAAGAAATTCTATAAGTTTGTGAATTATATTACTCTGTACATTAAACATTGTTGAGTTTGATTGAGCAATTGAATCAATACCCCTCCCCAGGAACTGGCTTTTCACGTCATTTCACTATGGACATTCCCTTTGCTGAGACCACATTTCACTTGTAGTGACCACATTCCATTATCTCCCCTCATGGTATGCATAAAGAAGTCTCCGCCCAGAAAAAAAGTCTGACAAAAGTCCTTTAAAAGCCGCTGACTCCCATCACCGGGGCTGGAGCCACCCAGGCTCAGCCACCAGGTGGGCGGATGATGGAATAAATTCATAATCCTTCATCATTCTGGCCTCGTGCGTTCCTCCTTCGGTGACCTAACAAACATGAGGACGAGGAGCACTGGGACACACATTTATGAAATTTTTTCTAGTATATTTGTTTTAAGACATGATAAGTACAATTTCCATTTTATATTTATACTAGTAGCCCGGTGCACAAAAATTTGTGCACTCAGGGGTGAGGGTGAGGAGTGGGGCCAAGACTCCTCAGCCCGACCTGCACCCTCTGTCATGTTCCGGGACCCCGGCCACTCCTGGCCTAGGCACAGGCCTACAGGCTTGGGCAGCCTGGCTCCCGAGGTCCCATTTTATCAAGAGAACAATGTCAGCATTAGTTACAGCCCTCACCGAACCCAGTACACTGCATCTGTGCATACAACTGCCTCTTCATGTGCCTGCTTCACCCTACTGAATTACTGACATCTTGAGGACATAGCTCTGTCTTATCCTGCTTCACCTTCAGTGCCTGGCCTGGTGCCATGGACCTGAGAGGGTTTGCTGAGTGAATAATGAGTGAGTGAATGAGTGAGTAAGTGAATGAGCAAGCAGCTGCCAGCGGGGATAGTTTGCACTCTGCTCTGAGCTGCCTGACGCAAACCCCGGGAAGTTCCCGCCCTGCTCTCAGCGGCCCCACGCTCCTCTCCCGGCTGCATAGGTGATGCAGGGCAAAGGCTGCCCGGGTGTGCATTTTGGGGGGGTGGCAGGTGGCCTATTGCTGGGGTCCCGCTGCCAGCCCTGGGTCTGTTCCCATATGGGCGCGTGCCACCTGGGTCGCTAATAGCAGGCCCGGATGGCAGTGGGGCAGGCGGGATGGCACTGTCCCGCCCTGCCTGCAGTATGCAAATTAGCCGCCATCTTGGCTGGTGATTAATTTGCATATCTTGCTGATTAGCCAATGGGAAGGGTAGTGAAATTACAGTTAATTACCATGTTTCTCTATTATTAGATAATATGGGCGTGTGCCACCTGGGTCGCTAATAGCAGGCCGGGATGGCAGTGGGGCAGGCGGGATGGCACTGTCCCGCCCTGCCTGCAGTATGCAAATTAGCCGCCATCTTGGCTGGTGATTAATTTGCATATCTTGCTGATTAGCCAATGGGAAGGGTAGTGAAATTACAGTTAATTACCATGTTTCTCTATTATTAGATAGGATTTTTGTTTCTGACCCTAAAGAAAATTCACAATTAGTCTAACTCTTGACTATTTTAATTATAAATGGTACACCTCTCAAGATTAAGTTCTTACTGAGTAAATATTAGTATTTACACTTATTTGGATTTCTCTCATTCTGAGAAATATTGATGACCTCAACCAAAATTAATGTCAAATAAAAAGATGTACAAATGTACTCCCTCAGCTTCCAAGGAAATGAGCTGGGTAAATTCAAAGAATTTTTACCCTCAAACTTTATTATTCTAATGCATTATTATCCTATCTAATAAAAGAGAAACATGGTAATTGGCATACGACCGCTACCCTTCCCATTGGCTAATCAGGGAGATATGCAAATTAACTGCCAGCCAAGATGATGGCCGGCAGCCAGGCAGCTTAAACTGAACATGAGGCTTGCTTGCTTCAGTGACGGAGGAAACAAATGTTCCCCACAGCCTGAAGTTTGAAACATTGTAACAAATATAGAAGCTAAAAAAAAACCCCAGAAACCTGCTTTCAGTGAGCCCGGGATCTCAGAGCTGGAGTTGATACAGAGTTTCGATCATAGAACCGAAACAAACCAGATACCTACTTTCAGCAGCGGAGGCCTAAGAGCTAGAGCCTCAGAGCTAAAGCTGGCCCAGAATTTAAAAAAGAAAAAGAAAAAAAGGAGCAGTTGGGAGCTTCCGTCCCCCGCCAGCCTGAAAACAGCCCTCAGCCCCTCACTCAGACTGGCCAGGCTCCCCAGTGGGGACCCCCATCCTGAAGGGTGTGTGACTAGCTGCAAACAGCCATCATCCCCTCACCCAGGTTGGCCAGGCACCCCAGTGGGGAACCCCACCCTGATCCAGGACCCCCTTCAGGGCAAACCAGCCAGCACCACCCATGCACCAGGCCTCTATCCTATATAGTAAAAGGGTAATATGCCTCCCAGCACCGGGATCAGCATGATGGGGACAGCGCCCAAACCCCCTGATCACCCTGTGGCTCTGTGTGTGACAGGGGGCGGGGCCACAACCTCCCTATCTGACCTGCTCTGTTCATGACAGGGGAAGGCGCCCCAACCTCCTGATCAGCCCTGCTCTGTGCCTGATACGAGGGGGAGCTCCCCAACCTCTGATCGCCCTGTGGCTCTGTGTGGGACAGGGTGCGGCGCTTTAACCCCCTGATCTGCCCTGCTCTGTGGGTGATAGAGGGCAGCACCCCAACCCCCTGATCCGCCCTGCTCTGTGCGTGACAGGGGGCGGTGCCCCAACTTTCCTATGGGCCCTACTCTCTGAGTGACAGAGGGGAGCTCCTCAACCCCCTGATGGGCCCTGCTCTGTGCATGACGGGGGGTGGCGCCACAACCTCCATATCGACCCTGCCTTGAGTGTGACAGGGGGCAGTGCCCCAACCCCCCAATCAGCCCTACCCTGAGTGAGAGTGAGGGTGGCATCACAACCTCCCGCTCTGCCCTGCTCTGTGCATGACAGGGGGCGACACCCCAACTCCTCAACCGGCCCTGCTCTGAGCCCGACCAGGGGCTGCACCTAGGGATTGGGCCTGCCCTTTGCCACCCGGGAGCAGGCCTAAGCCAGCAGGTCGTTATCTCTGGAGAGGTCCCAGACTGCGAGAGGGCACAGGCCGGGCTGAGGGACACCCCCTCCCCCCTGAGTGCACAAATTTTTGTGCACCGGGCCTCTAGTTCATTTATACTGTACAGTCACCTCATTATAAAACCCTCCCACAAATATTATTATGGGTAATCTTTTCAACACATAACCGGACCAGAATTATATCAATGTTAAATAGTAGCCTCTTCAGGTGCCTCATTCAGTTAGTAAGCATCTGCTCTTCAGTTCTTCCTATTGTAAAAACTCCATCTGTGCCCTAACTGGTTTGGCTCAGTGGATAGAGCATCGGCCTGCAGACTGAAGAGTCCTAGGTTCGATTCCCGTCAAGGGCATGTACCTTGGTTGCAGGCACATCTCCAGTGTGAGGTGTGCAAGAAGCAGCTGATTGATGTTTCTAACTCCCTATCCCTCTCCCTTGCTCTCTGTAAAATATCAATAAAATATATTTTAAAAATATTTTAAAAAGAAAACAAAACTTCATCTGTTTTGAAAATCCAGATTCAGGTAACAAGTAGGTAGGTAGCCAGGATGTGGTAGAACTGAAGATAAAGAATCTTCAGGGAACTCAGAAGGGAGCCTTGTGGAAGGAAGTTGATTTTTCACTGGGAAAAGTACTGATAACAGAAAAATCAGAAGTGAACACGAAAGTTGCTGGTTTCAAAATACGTTCAGTGATTTCATTTCTTTATCCCAGAAACACTTACAAAGAATTTATTATATTCTAGGCCTAGGGGTTATGATGAATCATCAGATGTAGTGGACTAGGTTTCAGTCTGGCAATCCATTAGGACTTCATTCTTCAATTAAGCAATAAACAGTAAGCACCTCACATATTTTTGAAATTATTAGTACTGGGGCTACACAGTTAAATGAGTAATCCCTGGTTCTGGTCATTGTTATTAAGAAGTTCACAATCCAGTAAAGAAGACAAGATATTTCATGACATGATGGGGCAGAAATCAAGGCACAATGGTGGCACACAGGAGGGAGTGATGAGCTCTACTTAAGTGGTGCCTGACATCAAAGGTACTGTGGTTTTAAAAATGCTTGAGTATTTGCCAGTCAGATGAGCCAGCCTAGGAGGACCTTCTAGGCAGAATAAGTTGAGCAGAGGCACCAAGGTATAAGAAAGCACAGTGTATTCAGGAAGTATAAGAAATTCAGAATCCAGGAAACTTGAAGTGTGTGGGGGGAGCGGGAGAGAGAGGTGTGGTACTTCCATCTTTACAAGGTCAGGCTTACAGCTGATGGGTTTAGAATTATCTGAAACTTTACCAGCTATGGAAATGTAAAAATAAGGTACAAGGCCTCTTTAAAGCAACTAGAAAAATTACTAAGGGATTGACTCATTTTGGCTAACAGACTTGCGGGTAAGTTGTGCCTAACTTTCATGAGAAGAACACTTGTTACTGATGGCACCTTCCATGTGTCCATCACCAAGGGCCGGAACCACTGAGAGAAGAACATGAACCTGAAAGTCATGAATATAACCTCCTCAGGTGTAGGGGGCATGGATGCCATAACCAAATGGCCAATAGGTATTGTATTTGCCTCTGTGGCTACTGCTGGTGTGGAAATCAGAAAAGATTTTATACCATTAGAAAGTAGGTGATCTGAAGTTTCTGGACATGTTGGTCATGTTTTGGTCAGGGTACTTACGGAGCCCATTTCCTTAGTCCAAGGTGAGAGAGAATGAATTTGTCCCCTAAGTTAAGCTAGATATCTGGAAAGATTAGGGGTGTTATCAAGTGTTTCTTGGGGACAGTCCATCTGCTTTTTCCACATGCATCCTCAGGACAAAGTTAATGTTAAAAATAAGTAAGCAAAAAAAAAAGAGAGAGAGAGAGAAAGTTGTATCCTGGAGGTGGGGAGTGCTGTGACAAAGAGCCCAGTGGGACCGCTACTCAAATTCTACCTTTGATTTACCAGGACAAACGTGAACAGAGTGGTGCCCAATGTGTCAGGAGCTTCAAAGGAATGGAGTGGCATGACTAGACAGGGTCCCCAGCAACTAACCCCCAGACCAGTACCCCCATGAAGCAATTGCCAATGGAGTCAGGCTCCAGGAAACAGGCCCATGAGAGTGCACTGGGAGCAACTAGCTAGGAACGGGCTGATTCCAGGGCACCTGAAATCACGCTGGGCCCCGCACCTGGTGAGGAGTGAACAAGGAAAAGTGGTAACAGAAACGTTGAGAGCAACTCTCTGCTAGGGAGTTTGCTGTAAGAAAAACGGTGCTGCAATTCTGCACACTGGAGAAGAGTATGGGGAGAGGGGACATGACAGGTCTCAGGATCTTTGAGGCCACTCTAATCAAAAGTAATGCCATCTAGTAGCTAGGAAGGGATAAGTGGGAAGGAGAAGTCTTGAGCATTATGAGGCTGCAGTAGGTACTACTGCTGATTTGCCTTAGCACAGACACAATAAAAACTTACTGCATGGGACTGAATTTATTTTAGCCAAAAATTGGCTCAGGGCAAACGTCCACATCAAACTGTCAGGACTGCCCATAATCAATAAAAAGGAACTCAACTTCACTTTATGATATATTACATATTAATCATATAGGATACATCTATATTACATATAAATTATATGTTACATATCTATATTATGTATACTTTTTTATTTCTATACCAATATCTATATATATAAAAGGCTAATATGCAAAGTGTCCCCTTGGGAGTTCGACCAGGAAGACTGAAAGTTTAATAGCTCTCTATGATGTGCGCTGACCATCAGGGGTGGCATGGAACAAAAGAAGGTCCCAGCAGGCAGCCAGCAGCCTGGGAAGGGAGGCCCAGGCCAGCAGTTGGAAGGCCCCGATTGGCTCTGATCATCTGCCAGGACTAGGAACCCTATCCATGCACAGATTTCATGCACCGGGCCTCTAGTAGATATATAACCAATGATCAAGTTCCTGCTCTGTGTCAGACACTGATCTAGATATTTGGAACAAAGCAGATGAAGTCCTTGCCCCATGGATGTTGTATTCTAGTGCAAGGAGAATAACAAATATCACATGTGGCGGTAAGTAATATATGGAAAGTGAAGTGATGTAAGAGGATAGGGAGAGATGGGAGATGGTGCTGTTTTACTTAGGGTCATTGGTGAAGGGCTCCCTAATGAGGCAACATTTTAGCAGACTTGAAAGAAGTGAAAAGCATGTGGAAATAATCCAGGCAGAGGGCCCGGCAGATGCAAAGGTCCTGAAGTGAAAACATATTTGGAGCAAGAAAAACAGGTGGTTGGAGCTGTATGTGGGTAATAGGGAACAGTATGGAGAGGAGATCAGAGAGATAGCGAAGATCCAGGCCATGTTAAGGAATTTGAGTTCTACTCAGTTTGAGTTGGAAAAACCTCGCTTAGGTGCTTGAAAACACACCAAACCAAGAGTGGGAGGTTACAACTGACTTTTTTTTTTTTTTTTTTTTTTTAACAATCTCTAATGTATATGTGTAGGGTTTTTGTTTGGTTTGTTTTTTCATTTAATTTATTTTTACTTACTAGGGAGCATTTTTTTTATTTTTATGGAGCGGTTCTCAATTTGTGGGTCGTGACCCCTGAAAATACATCCTGCATATCAGATATTTACATTACAATTCATAACAGCAGCAAAATTACAGTTATGAAGTAGCAACAAAAATAATTTTATGGTTGGGGGTCACCACAACATGAGGAACTGTATTAAAAGGTCGCGGCATTAGGAAGGTTGAGAACCACTGGAAAGTTTTACATATGTGTATATGTGTTTTTATACATTTTCCAATTCACATTGTACTAAGCACCATGGGAGGTAAGAAGCAAACACAAGCCGTGGTCTCTATTCTCAAGGAGCTTTCAGTCTAGCTTGGGAGGGGGAAACGGTGCTACAGAACAGCAGAGGGAACATGATAACCACACAGTCAAGAGCATGTGCTATTTCCCGTTGCCTCTCAGATCCACTCTTCCCCACCCTGCCCTGTGCCACCGAAGGCTTTACAGATGGCATCAGTGGGCTCCCTTTCCCACTAGCTTCTAGTTGGATTTAGCCAGTGAAATGTCCTGGCAAGAGACCCAAGGGCTCAAAGACAATGAGGTCAAGCTTTTTACATCTCTGGCTCCTCCTATGCCAACTTGCCACAGATTGGCCATGGCCCTTGACCGAAGACAGCTCCCTGCAGAGAGCCCTTTCCTGCAGCTATAGGTACTCTCTTGGAGTTCTGGACACCACTCAGTCCCCTTGTTTCTTCATGCCTCGATGTGGTGAGCATTTCCTATTGTTGATAGCTCTACGGTGTTCATTTTCCCCTGCTGATTTCCCTTCACCTGTGTACATAGTCCTTTAGTTAAACTCTGACTATGCCATGTTTTTGCTGCCACATCCTGACTGATACAGAGGACCATATAAGCCCTATATGGTGTAGGTTATGGAATCTAAATGCCAAAGAACTCTAGAGAGCGAGGAGAACCTGTGTTTGTTGGAAGAGTCAGAGTGGGATTCCTGGAGAAAGTAGAATTTGATCTGAACCTCAAAAAAAATGGGCAGAATCCCTTTAATGCAAAGAAAAGGCACTCCAGGCTGAGGGAGCAATCTTCATGAAAGCAGAAAAGTGGGAGTAAGCATTGCAGAAGCAGCAGCAGCCCGCAGACCAGAGATGGGAACCAATGAGGTCTAGAAAACAGGTGGCGGGGAGGGGAGTGGGGCGCATCTAGGTCATGTACTGCAGTGGAAGCCAGAGAGAGGCGTTTCCACTTGGGTGGATGGAAACTGACCAGTGGAGATTTCTGAGCAGTGAATTGACCTGAGGAAAGTGCAAAGCAAAGAACATAGATCGATTTAGCTGCAGCGTGTTAGAGAGAGTAGAGTTGGGGGAACTAGAGAGGGAAAAGACCCGTTTGGAGATGGTTTCCAAAAGCAGCTGAGGGCGGTACCATAGGGAGGCAGGGGCACCTACCTTTTATCTTGATGCTCTCTCCAGAGCCCAAGAGAGGGGCCTTTGAAGTGAGGAAAGGCCAGAAGTAATGGGAGGGCCTGATGTTTTCCTTGCTACCTTTGGGTTTCAGAAGTATTCACAATTCTTAAAGCTGCTTATCTAGGCATTTTGCAATAAAGCTCATTAAAATAATCAGCTAAAATGAGACATCATTAAAAGATAACAGGTCATGAAAACTTGGAATCCAAAAAGATTTCCCCATCAGGTGTTTTCCCAGTGGTCTGTGGACATGATTTATCAGTCACTCAGGGAGAAAGAATAGATATTATAAATGAATAAATAGTGGAGCCTAGTTTTACTCACTAATGTTAGACCTACGGAGAGAATTGAAGCACTGGCTTCCGACTGCTGTTGTGTACAGAATGTTTAAATTTAAACTAAGGGGGATGGGATATTAAATGAAAATGCAAAAATCTGAAGAGCCGTCCTCTATTGTCTTGCTTTTAAAGAGATGTTATAAAGAAAGGGACACTCAGACACAGCAACAGGATCGGGAACGATCCCTGCCCGCGTTCCCTGGGCAGCCCTGAGTGCGGAGGTCCCATGCAACTCAGAGGCATGAGCCAGTCCTGCATCTTTGGGGCCTCTGGCTCCAGGCCTCCATAGGCCAAGCCCAGGGATGCAAGTTTTGGTCTCCCACACAGACAGGTCTGATATGAGGAAAGTTCGGGCGAGTCTGGTATAGGATAGCCCTGCTCACCAGGGAAGCCCAAAGGTGCTAAACCGACCCTGGTTCTGAGGGCTTCCGAGGCCTAGGTTAGATGAGAAGAATGCAGCAGGGGTCTAAGGTTAAGGGACACCCCCCAAGAGTAATGAAGGCCTTGTAACACCTTAGCTGCCTGAGTAGCCTCAAAATAATAGCTACTTCTTAAATAAGGCACTTACATATGTAGGCAGTAGTCTGGGAACTTCACCCATGTAAACTAGTGTAATTTTCACAATCATCTGGGGACTATTATTAGTTTAGAGATGAGGAGACTGAAGCATGAAGACGTTAGCTAACTTGCACAAGATCACACGCTTAAGACAAGACAAGGCAAGTTCTCTGGCTCTAGAGTCTGAGCAGTTGCTGCTCTCAACCCTAGGTAAGAGATCTGACCAGGTCACCACCATGACCACCTCAGTCTCATTATTGCCATCAATAATATTTCATGTCACAAGATGAACTTTTCGGAGAAGCCCCTCATATTTATAAGGTCATTTGGCTCTTTGGCTATCCTCGGTAGCCTAACAGCCAGGACAAACTTACTTCATAAATGAGAATCATGAGAGGAAAAGAGCTAAAAGGCATCATGCCGAGAGCCACAGGCAAAGGTAGAGGGGGCATTAGGCTCAGAATCCAGGTTTTTCAACTGCTGACAAAACAACCCCCCCCCCCCCGAAAAACACCCGAAATTATTATAAAATTTCCTCCATTTCAGAGATGAAGGAATAGGTATTCCTGAAAGCGCATGCCACTTAATGAGCAAGTTTTGACATGTTGGGACTTCGGGAATAGCTCTTACTGTGGCTTCCTGAAGGTTGATTTGAGTCTGGTCGTTACTCATGGCCGGAATTAAAGAATTAACATCCAGATTCACAAAAAGTGCAAACACAAATTAATTCTTTCTCCTCTATGCCTTGAACCCTGAGGACTAAGAGGTGGCTGCCTGGGCTCAAATTATTTTTAAAAAAAAAGAAAAGAAAAAGAAAATAGAGCCTAGCAGCCATTTCTGCACTGGGGCCTCTTACACAAACTGCACTTTGCTAGGCTGCCTGCACTGTCTGCCATCTGAGACAGCCCTGACAAAGGTTTCCTCTGAGGCTGTCCCATTCAATCAGAGCTGCACAGCTCTGACCAATCAGGGACCAAGGATGCAACCTCTTTCTATAAAAGCCAGCTCCCCTCTGGCTCAGAGAGCACACATTTTACCTAAAACTGAAGACTGCGCTTCCCCAGCTGGAGCTGAAACACCAAAGACATTTCCAAAGACTGGCACAGAACAGATGTGCAGAGCAAACCCGACCATGATGGAGCAGAGCCGCCTGGCTGAAGTGGGCGGGGCCTGACCCCTGTGCAGCCTCACAGCCCTGCTGCTTTCACAGCCATGCTGTATTTCTGTCAAACTGTTGGCACTAAACAGGGGATTCCTATTGGTGTTTGAATTGGCGGCAAGGACCACTCTTTGACAACCCTATTGTAGTAAGTCAGCCCCTCTCCCCCTAGCAAATGGAAAAGAGGAGGAACCTGTGGCAGTACAAGTAGGTCCTGTCAACCAACATGACCAGCCCATGGCGGTATCCTGACCACCCTAGATCCTTGAGGAACTACTTTCCATTAAATCTTACGTGTACGCATATCTGCACTCTTAGGTTAAAGTTTGGGTTGACAATGAACTGGCTCTGTTAGATAGTATAAACAATCTGTAGATAACCTAAGCCTAAAACCCACTGTTGTCTTCAATTGGGTTGGCGAAGGCAAGAGAAATCACTTTTGGTGATTGAATAATTTGGACTGTGGTTAAATAGTCCTAAATCATTTTTTAAGTTCTATTCCAAATATTTTTGATCGAAGAAAAGCCATTTTACATATCATTATAGTCAATACATTGTGCTTGTGAGTTCTCTCTCATAAGATGACATTGGTCAGGCCCACTGTTCACACTGCCGTGTTCTCTAATAAAGGTTTTGAAATACAAAACCTCTAAAGGCCTGCACGCAAACACTTGCATTTAGCTCATGTGCAGGTGAGTGTCCTTGATTGGTATCTCCTACTGGCACAAATAATAAAAATTAGCCAAGAATAATAAACTACCGGTGGGCAGATAATAACGGATATAAAGAAAAGATTAAGAGGGAATTTGTGGAGTGGCTAGTGAAAAGAGGATTGCTTTTTTTAAAAAAAATATATTTTATTGATTTTTTACAGAGAGGAAGGGAGAGAGGTAGAGAGTTAGAAACATCAATGAGAGAGAAACATCTATCAGCTGCCTCCTGCACATCTCCTACTAGGGATGTGCATGACTTGGAAGAAACAAAAATAAAGTAGCTAGCAGGCAAGAGAGAGCAATGCTTTATTTTTCCCCATCACCATTTATCCCTTCTATGCCATCTTCCACCTCCACCCCCCCACACACACAATCACCATACTCTTTTCCATGTCCATGAGTTCTCTCTCTCTCTCGCTCTCTCTCTCTCTCTCTCTCTCTCTCTCTCTCTCTCTCTCTCGAAG
>NW_006283548.1:261632-267860 GCF_000327345.1 Myotis davidii
GAAATAAACCATAGTGGAGGTAAGAATGAAGAGCCAGAAAATGGGTGCAGAGAGGGAGCAAGAATAAGGGAGGAGGCGGCAGGAGAAACAAGATGGGCATTTTTGTAAGGAAGGAAGGGACATGATGAAGTGCATCAGGTACAGTGAAGCATAGAATAAAGGTGAAAAAAACAAAACAGAGAAGTAGGACAAGAACGCTAGAATGGAATGATTTTCTTATGATACACATGGTTATGCCTGGGGCTTGCCTTATCTAAGGGTTCTTTCTGCTTCTTTGTCTGCCTGAGCTATTTGTGTTCTCCTGCTCACTGGGGTTGTTCCATTCCAGCCAGTTTTCCCTTCTCCCTCCTCTCATACCAATGTTCTGTTATCCTTTCCTCTTTGCCTAATCCATAGTGAGTGAGGAACCTGCCAAACATGTCATACAATACATGCTTTAGGGAAAGGAATTCTGTGATTGTTTCATCCTTGACATATATGTCAAGCTCTGTCCTACGTGTGTTTCCTGAGCCATCTCCTTGAGTCTTCATACAACCCAATGAGGCAGGTATGTTATCCTCCTGATTTTAGAGACCAGGAAACAGAGCCTCCAAATAGTTAAGTGAGTTGTTGGTTATGGACAGTGACAAGGAAATCTGATGTCAAAGCTCACTCTTACCCACAGATTGCGTATTGCTGTGGGCAGTTCCATTTGACCTGGTAGTGCCACCTTCAGCTTCTGTGGTGACATTTCTGCACTCATTGGCTGGGCAGTGGAAAGGAAGAGGAATCCCTTCCATAAAAGTCCTGCCATGAGCAGGCTCAACCTGAACCAAATCCAAGGTTGATTCTTCTTTTGCTCTATGTCTGTTTCCATGGTGCTGTTTCCTGGCTGGGCTCTCGTTTTGCCTTCCCTTATGTGTCTATCTTTGCTGAACAGAATTGGTTCCTGTAACTAATTAAGACAACATCTGGAGGAGAAGGAGGAGGAGGAGGGGCCCAGGGGATTTATGTAAAGAAATGCTCTATAAAGTATGTGAACTGGTATAGAAATACACACTTCTGGTGTGCTTCACTCAAGTACCATCATATTTGTAAATGGGAATGTTGGCTGATAATCTAACTCGGTAGAGAAAATTTGTCCAACACCAAGAAATTACTGTGTATTTCAGATCTTTGAAACAAATAAAGGAGTATGTACAAGATGGCATTTAGTGATTTTTTTTTCTTTCTTGACTTATGAAAGCTCAACAGAATCTTTTGATGAAAACACCCCTTTATCTAAAGCTGTTGTGGGTTGAGAACACAGATCCCATTAGCTGACTAACTATTCAATATCTAATAAAATAATATGATGACCCTCTAAAAAGAAATATTTTCTACCTGGATAAGGCAATGGAAAAGAGAAAGACACCTTTCTCCCACTTTTTTTTTTTTAATAAAAGGAGTTTCATGTTGAGCGAATTGATACAAGGGGGTGTCTATAGCAACTGTTTATGAAGAGTAAGTCAGGGAAACACTAGTATCCTAAAATCCTATCCCACAAGGTGGTTTTACAAAGTGCCAAAGAAATCACTGAGCAGACACAAGGCTGGCTGGCACCTGCACCAGAGCCCACAGCAGAGTGAGAACTTCCTTAATTGTGAGAGGGGCTGAATGTTCACCAGCAGCTTCCAACCTCACACTTACCCCTTCCAGGCCTATGTCAGCAAATCTTCCCAAATTTTGCAAAGTAAGGCCTGCTGAATTTATGGGGAAGTGGCCAAGAAACATTCGTCAGCTTTCCTTGAGCCACACTCTTCCAACATTGCTTTTCCTCCATAGCTTTCCACACATCTTTTCCCGAGCCATCAAACATTTTCCTGAAAGGATTTGAAATTATCTATGAAATGGGGGTGTGGGTAAAGTTGACTAAAATGCTACTTCCTGTCTATAAATTCTAAATCTTTTCCTATTTTCATCTCAAGTAATAGGTGATTTTTTTTAATTCCCTAAAACAACCTGAGGACATTTTGACTTGTCACCCTTGAGACCATATGAAAAGTCACTTCAAGACTTCACCTGTAGCTCTTGCTGCCCTGGGAACTGGCGGTAGCACTAGGCAGGGCTAAGCGACACTCTCACACCTCCAGGTCATCCCCTTTCCAGACTTCTGAAGCTCCTGCCATTACTTTACGGTCTTTCTCTCTCAGTTCCCTGCCCTCTCTCACCTTCGGTGTTAGCTAATGATAAGAGTTTTCAGATATTGCTCTACTATGGGAATATTTGTTCTTTCGAGTATTTTAGAAAACAAATAATGAAGACCTTCCCCATCTCCCCCAGATCTATCTCTATGAGTAGGAATGAAGCCATCACAGGGCAAGAGTCTCTTGGAAAAGTTGCTTAAAGTCAGAACTCTACCCAGACCCCCTCGAATCATAACAGCTCGGTTAGCCTATCCCATCTTAACAGATCCTAACAAACTAAGCTTAAGCATTTCCCCAAAATCGATTCAATCGTCCAATATTCTTGCTTTTCAATGAGATTTCTTTATAGAATGATGGAGAAAATGACTTATAGAAAAGACTATGAAGACTAGCTTTAATCATAATGAAAATCTCTCCTTCCACTTGTTCGTTCTCATCAGAACTAATCCTTTCCCATCAGCCTTATATTTTCTGAAGCTGAACATCCTTTAAAAAAATTCCAGGAAAATCTTGCAAAGTGTCAATCTATTTTGGAAGGAGCAGAGCGTGACTACCTTATTCCACATCACAGTTAGTTTAACGTGGACTTAACTTTAATTTGAGATTTATGAAAAATAGTAACAAACGTCAATCACTTTCTTTTTTTTTAATCCTGGAAAGCTAAGGATTTTTTTTTTTTTATTGTATTACTGCTTTGCTTTCACTCTTTTATATTTGCATGTTAGGACTTCATATTGAAACAGAAAATGCAGATCGTGTCCAAAAAAAGAATGGTTTCTCCTGTGTAGGATAAATAATTGTCATAACTGTGTAGAGGTTTAATGGCTCAGTTTAGTCAATAATTAAAACTATTTGTATGTAAATGGATAAGTTAAACTTTGGAAGTGGGAACTTACATGCTAAAAGCAGCTTACTTACGGAGATGTTCCCCGTTAGCGCTTTTTGAAATGTGAGCTAAACACCAACATTTAAAAATCAGACTTCATGGAAATACCTAGATTTCTCGTTTCCCTAAAAATGAGGCAAGACCTGGCTGCACTGTCCCCGTCCTGCCTGACAACAGAGGACCCCAACTCTCTTTGCGAGGAAACCTGCGCCCTGCTGACACCGCAGTCCCCACCGCTTCCTGTTATTGTGCCTGTGAGAGAGAGAGAGAGGCTGGCTTCCCTCATTGACATTTTACCTGCCTCCCCCAACAGCACTTGGATTTTTATCCTCTCCTCTGAGTTTTGTATTTTCTGAAATTTCCTCATGCCGTTCCTGTTGCTCCAAATTTATCCCTACATTTCTTCCTTTTCGTTTTCATGCTCCATTTCTTGGTGCCACTGCCATGCCTGCCAGGGGTCAATTGCAATTAGGCCTTTCAAACGAGTTTTGTGAAAACATAGACGTATATCTGCCCCCAGAAACATTGTTTTGCCTTGTGCTTGAAAATGAAACCAATTTATACTTAGTACCAAAGAGTGTGGAAGACCCTAAAAACCACGGCTATGTGAGCTCTAACTGCAGTTTAACTTGCACTGCTTTGCCCTTTGGTGACCTGTGCAGCTGCTGTGGCCCGAGCAAGCTCTATTTTGGGATCCTTTCTGCACACTCTCAGCGCACGAGTTATATGCTCACTTTTATAGCGTGCTTCCTCTAGAAGCAGTGTTAAGGTTCTGAACTTCTTATAGACGTTCATATGTTTTATACTGAGTAGCAATTCAAATATGTGCCGTCGCTGTAAAAAAAAACCACTTAGCTGTCAGGAATATATTCAGGGCACAGAAGAATCATAAAGCAAACTGCTTATTCAGCATCGCTGCTTAGATATCTAGTAAACAGGTATCTCAAATTTAGCATGCCTAATATTGCAAGTCTGAGCTCTACCTCTCCAAAGTTTTTAAAAATCTCATTGTGTTCCCTGTGTCAGCAAATGGCAACTCCAGACTTTCAATTGCTCAGACGAACACCATCGAGTCATTCTTCATTTCTCTCTTGCTCTTACACCTCATATCCCATCCATCTGCAAATTCCTGTTGGTTATACTTAAAAAAAAAAAATGTCCAGAATCCATCCAGTTCTCACTCGTACCACTAATATCAACATAGTCACAGCCATCATTATCTCTCACCTGAATTAGAGAAAAACCTCTTGCCTGGTCTCCCTTGCCCCCTTTAGTCTGTTCTTGACTTAATAGTGATCCTTCTGTCTTTCAAAGGTAAATAAGACCATGTGTCTTCTCAAAACTCCCCAAGTTTCCCATTAGGCAGAGTAGAAGCTGAAATCCTTATAGTAGAAAAAAGCTCCGGTATGATTTGGGTGCTTCCCCTCATGACCTTATGTCTCTGAACGTACGTCCAGTTCCACCTGCTCACTCACCCTGCTCCAGCCACACTGGCACGACTGCTGTTCTTTCAAATGCCCACGCAGGTCCCACCTCAGAGCTTTTGCATCTCTTGGGTCTTTCGCCTGAAAAGCCCTGATCTCTTTGAGGTTTTTACTACACCTGTTTGGCGAATCCTGCCCTGACCACCCTATTTAAAGAGTTTTCTCCTTGTCACATTATGTATTTTACTCACTTGTTATCTCTTAGTTTCCTCACAATGTATACATTTCATAATGTATACACTCCACAGTGTATGCTTTACGAGGGCAGGGACTTTTGTCACTCTTTTTTCCGCTGCTGTTTTTCAGTACCTACAACAGTGCCTGAGACATAATAGTTCCTCAATAAATATTTGATGAATGAAGTAGGTAGAAATGCCATCAATCTAAACTTTTCTCTTTGGGGCATTGGAGTGTGGAAGGAAGAATGCTTGCTTCCACTCATGAGCATGTGTGTATGCTCTTTAAAAGGATAGAAGCCAAAATAAAAAGTTTTCTTACATTTTCTAGACATGACCAGCAGTTCCTGGTTTATCAAAGCAAATCCTTACTGCTGAATTCCAAACCTGTGGCACCTGAATATCCTCATAAAGGGAAATTTACCATTTCAAGTTAAATAATGCTGAGGGGAAGGGACTCTGCCTGATATTACAGTCACTGCTTGCACAGACGGTCCGATGCATTCGAAGGAAGACCCTTTGGGCGGAGGCCTGTTTAGAGGCATGTTTCTGGGTCTGAGTTCCCCTCCATTAATGCAGTGGCATTATTGACTTCTGCATTTGTTTTGTTAAATTACTTAAACAAGGAGGCCATTAGACTGAGGTGATCCAAATGCCTTCGTAGGCTACATATGCAGCAAACCAAAACCTCCGCCTATAAATCACTCAAGGTTAAAAAATCAAACCTGAGGACATCTAATCACAAATAGCCAACTAGGCTTTTCCAAATAAAGCAAACGCTTAAGCTATAGCCAATCAGATCATTTCCTTTCTTTGCTTCTAAGTATCTTCCTTGTAAAAGTCTTCCCTGAGCTCCTGTGGGTGGTGCACTCCCAACCGTTTCTAATTGGGCACTGCATGATTCAAATAAGTTTTTGCTCAAATAAACTTTTAAAAAGTTTATTAAGCCTTAGTTTACCTTTTAACAGTTCTAACACCTTAATGTGGGTTAAGATGTTACAACTCTTAGGCCTATACTATTTAAATGTAGCGTGATTGCTCTGAACTTGGAAAAAATATAACTGCAGGGGGGAAAAGCACAACAGAAAAATCTGCGACTATGGCAGAAACAATTACAAAACAAGATGGATACTATAGCAACCACCTTAAAGTTTCTGTTAACCGTTGATGTGCTAGGGTTAATTTAGACATGGGCATGATCATTGTTGTATATGCCATCAAGTAAGCTAAAATGGGATGTGATCAATTGTCCAATGAGATTATTAATTCTGGATTTGGTGTTCACCTATTTCAGGGAATTTTTAATGCTGACTTTTCTTCATAGTACTGTTAGACAAGTAAAACTGGGGCTGGCGATTAGGCTCTTATCCCACAGGATAAGACACCATCTCCCAGCGGATAGTATGAGAACTGAGATACATTTGTAGGACACTCACTAGTCATAGCAAATATTTCCAAAGCTCTCACCCAGTACAGGCACTGTTCCAAGGGATTTACATATATGAATTAACCAACAT
>NW_006283548.1:268376-313851 GCF_000327345.1 Myotis davidii
ACATTTTATTAAATTTTTGCATATATATGGGAGCTTTTGCAAGAGAATGAAGATCTGAAGAAGTGACCCAAACAGGAAGCTTTTACATACCTTTTAGACAAAGAAACAATAAATTTGTGAAGAATTGACAAGACAAAGGGGTTTTGGCTATGAGTAGTACATGGTGAAGAAGTAACTTGGAAACTAAGGGCTAGTTTAGCAAGGTCTGTTTGCACAGACTTCTCGCCCCCAAACCCCTCACCTCTGGTAATAAGAATGTGTTCCTTCCTGGAACAGGAAGGGCATCTTTCACAGAGGAGTTTTAGGACCTGTTTCAGGGAAGAAAGGCGAGGGGTGAGGAGAGGTCAGAGTGACCTTGCTTCTGCCATCTTCTAAATCCTTTCAGCTTAAGATATATAATATGTCAAGGTGCCATATTTTGGGAACAGTGCCCTGAACCCCATTACTGTTATGATCTCTAGTTTACAGAAAAGGAAACTGAGGCAAAAAGAGGTAAAGCAACTGGTGTAAGGTCACAAATCCATTGGTTGCAACATCTAGTTTGGACCCAGGTAGTCTGGCTTTAGAGTCCATGCTCCTAAGTATTGCTATTTTTGCTTAATTTTTTGTTGTTGTTATTAATCCTCACCTGAAGATATTTTTCCCATTGGTTTTTAGAGAGAGTGTAAGGGAGGGTGCGGTGGGGGGAGGGGGGGGAACATCGATGTGAGAGAGACAAATCAATTGGTTATCTTTTGCACATGCTGTGATTGGGGCCCAGGATCCAACCTGTAACCGAGGTACATGCCCTTGACCAGGTATGGGCCAGCCCTGGTGTGTGGGCTGATGACCTAACCACTGAGCAAAACCAGCCAGGGCAACCACTGCTATATTTTTAAAAAAAGAAAATAATACTGTGGCATAATAAGAAATATGCTGGCCTTTGTCCCATATTTCCTAGCAGAGCTCCTAAAATCAGTCCCTTTGAAGTACACCTGAATTTACGCGAATGAAGTGGTTTGGAGTCATCAGAAAGGGAAAAACCTCCTGGAAATTAAGCTCTTAACCTCTGGGCTCTGACACTATCTTTGGGTAGATGGTCTCAGAATTAAGTTAAATTTGCAGGACACGCAGTAGGTGTCTGCTGAGAATTGAAGAATTACTTAGTGTTGGGAAACACCCCAGAAATACAAAAACAGACCTCAAATAACTTAGTCTTATGCTGGAGGAACACGATAAAATCTCTCTCTTGCAGAGTCAGTAGCACGGTTTTGAATTTGACAACCTTTGAACAGATAGACTCAATTAAGAATGTAAAAACCTAACTTCAAGGATCACAAACTCTTACGGAAATGTCTTTCATCTCCTCACAGCCTCTAACCCTCTGATATGAAATCCCAGAAGTGACTAAATATCATGCAACAGCAGAAGGTGGTGGAGGGCACGGCAGAACATTCTGGCCCGGAGGTGTTTTATGGAGGCCAGTGCCAGGACTCCCGTGACCCCCAGGGTTGGACATAGGGAAGCGCAGCATGGGGCAGGTCTTCATACCTCAGCCACGCCCACAGCAGCATACGACACCAGTGACCCCAAGACGGGTGGTTATCCTTCCACGGCAGAGCAGGCCGGGGGTTTATAAAGAACAGAGCTTTGCCGCTTTGTACATTCTAGCCACACGCCTCCAGAACACACATTATGCATGCTCCTGCTGCACATTTCTGAAGCAGCAACAGTCCCTTTCCGGCTCAGCCGGCTTTCTGAGCATTTGTTAGTTTTTAATTTTAAAGGCTAAATAAAATTGAATTTCTTTAAATTATTTAATTGAATGATTTAGAAAAGAAATAATTTTTAAAAGAAATATAATTACTTCATTAAATTTAAAAAGATTTTCCTATCCTTTTCAACATAAACATATGGCAACCGACTGGAAAAAAACAAACTCTTTTAATACGGCTTCTTTTTATACTTAAAACATCATTTATCAATATAGCTCGCAATTTTTTTTTTCCTAGACATACTGTTCTGCTTTTCCCCAAAGCACAAAGGAAAAGCACTTTAATTATAGAAGGCACTCATTAAATGCTTGTTTAACACCCCTTGAGAGTCAGAGGACATGGCGATCTTTCTGAGACGTCAATCTGTCTGTATTATACTCTGCCGTATTCCAGTGTGTCCACGACTCCTACTGCTCTAGGACCAAGTCCAAATTCCTCAGCATAGTCTTTAGGGTCAGCCGGAGCCACGTCCCGCCAGAACCTTGGGCGTGCTCACGCCTGCACCTGGAGTGCCTCTGCACACTCTGCCGGGCCCTGCTCTGGCCTCTTCCTGCTCCAGGCCTCCGTTTTCACTCTCAGTCTTCCCTGACCAGCACGGGAGACTGGGTCGGACGCCCTCGAAGGTGCTGCTAGTTTACACAGTCATAGAAGATAGAGATTATGTTTTCTCTCTCACATCTCCAGTGTCTAGCACAGTGCTGATACATAGTCTATGGCTGATAACTGTGTCCAATCAATGAATAAGCAAGATGAACTATATGATCAAAATGGTACATAAGATGAACTTAGGTCATACACTTCTGCAGACCCAATCAAATGCCAACCAAGGCACACTCTTTATCTGTCTTTTTCTTTCAAAATATTTGTTATTCATCCCACAAGCATTGTTTGAATGTCTACTATTTACCAGGCACTGTTCTGAGTCTTAGGATACTCATATTGGAATGTATAATCTAACAAGGAGACCAGCAATAAACATAAAAAATAAATAATTGCATCTAGTGTTAGGTAATAATTATTATGGGGGAAGAAGTAGAGTAACGTAAGGGGATCAGAAATGTGGGAGGACAGGGTCCAGGTTGCAGTTTTCAATAAGGAAGTTAGGTGAGCCTCACTGCAAGGGTGACATTTGAACGAGTATAAAACAGAGTAACCAAGTGTTCCTCCCCGGGATGTCCAGGGGAAGAAGCCCCAGCCAGAGAATGGGTCATGCAAAGGCCAGAGCCCAGGTAAGCTTGTTCCAGGAGCAGCCCAGAGGCCAGCGTGGTTGGAGCAGAGTGAATGAGGGGATGGGAAAGCAGGAAGGAGAGAGGAGGCGACTGTGTCTGCAGGCTGTGGTAAGGGGTGATAAAGAGGGCCAGGGAGAGGAGCAACGTGACTTGGCTTACCTTTTGGATATATAAGCCCCATTTGGGGAGCAAGCTCTATTTCAGTAAACAAAAAAAATCATTTTTCTTCATTGACAGTTTCCTCTTTCATCGTCTTTGAACAATTTCTTGTACAGCCAATTCTGTGCCAAAGGAAAAGTCTCATCCTATAGGTCTGAATCTTATCCAGGATTTCGCGGCCAACTTATTTGGCACACAGGAAAGTTATGACCTGTGGCTAGGATTTTCCCAATATTCACAGCCAAGTTGATTTTTAGGACACTCTCTTCAGATGTAATATTTAAAAAATGTAATTTTAATTTTGATTTTAAATATTACTTCAAAATAAGGAGACTAACAATAAACATAAAAAATAAGTAATTACATAGAGTGTTAGGTAATAATTGTTATGGGGGAGGAAAGTAGACTAAGGGGGATCAGAAATGTAGGAGGACAGGGTCCAGGTTGCAGTTTTAAATAAGGAAGTTAGGTATCAAGAGGCACATGATTCATGATGCCGTGTACGAATTTATAACTATAGCTATACAATTGTCCTGCCAAATTTACAGTATCATCAAATCAAATGCTCTGGTGTGGACCGTTAGAACAAAAGTAACTTTTGAGAAATTGTTGCTTCTGGTCTCATGTGGGATTTTACCATATGAAAAGAGAACATATGTATTTATTGAAACTGGTCCTGGAAATGTTTTGACATCAGCTAAAAGGAAAAGTCACAAAAAGGCTATTTCAAAAGTAAACTAGAGAAAATATTTTCAAAAGGAGATTATAAATTGCTAATAAATCTGACAAAAAAATGACCAAAGAAGTGCAAAGCATCCATGACACACTTAAAATGAGTTTTAAGAATAAAGAAAAGGAAAGGAAAAAGAGACAATATTTGAATATCTGGGTGAGACTTTAGTGACACATACTCTCAAACTTCTTGGGGGTGAGAACAGTGACATTCCCTCACTGCTGATGAAGAGAATGCAAAGTGGCAATGTGGATTATAACCCTGAAAAATGATCACATCTTTTGGGCTTGTACTCTTACTCCTGGGAAAGTTTGTTTAGGAAATGATACAGCCCCTCCCCCCCCCCAAAAATGTAATTGCTTCATTATTTTAGAGAGAAAGTCTATATCCTATATAATAAAAGCATAATATGCAAATTGACTGAATGGTCAAAACAACTAGTCAATAGGGGGCGGGGCCAGCAAGCAGGTGGCGCCAGGCCAGCCAAGGCACATGCCAGCAGACAGAGGGAGGGGATGGCAATGGGAGGGCGGTGGGAGGCAGCAGCAATCAGGATCAGTGGAGGGGCAATGCGGAGGGGTGGGGCTCTGCCAGCCAGCACCATCCCCTGATCAGCCACCTGGTTGCCTCTTGCAGAGGGAGGCCAGACTCTGTAGGGAGCAGGCCTAAGCCATCAGTAGGACATCCCCTGAGGGTTCCAGTACTGTGAGAGTGTGCAGCCCAAGCTAAGGGACCCCCCTGAATGTACTAATTTTCATGCACTGGGCCTCTAGTCTTTCAATAAAAGGAGGAGTAAATAATTTATTTTAAATCCATACTGAGAAATGACATATAACTTTATTTTGTGAAAAATGAATGACATGGAAAATACTTATGATACATATAATGATAAGAATGATGCAGAATGAAATGAGATTCAGACATATGGTTTTAGCACATACAAACATGATAGAAAAACTGGGTGGAAATACACTCAATTGTTAACAGTAGTTATCTTTGAATGGTGATATCATAGAAAGTTTTATTTTTCCTTATGTTTTTGTACACAGTAATTATAATAAATGACCCTGTAAAATATTTCTAATGCTTTTTTATTTTACTATAAACTTTGTGAGTTTCTTTTTAATGTGTTCTTATTGATTTTTTAGAGAGAGAGGAAGGAAGGGGGAGGGAGAGAGAAAAACATCGATTGGTTGCCTCCTGCATGGAGCCCACAACCCGGGCATGTGCCCTGACTGGGAATCAAACCAGTGTCCACTTGTTGCATGGGATAACACTCAATTCACTGAGCCACGCCAGCCACGCTAAACCTTGTGTTTTAATATATAAATCTAGTTATATTTTCTATATGTGAACTTTCAAGGTTATTTTTAAACAAAATAAAAATATATTCAGGAAATAGTTAAGCAGTAAAAAAAAGTGAAGTGTTTTGATCTAGTCAATGGTATAAAGTGAATAATGGACAATAGAATGGATCAGAATATCTTAATTGAAGATAAAATATCATATTGAATATATTTGAATTTTCTAGGGGCCAAACCACTGCCATTAGCTCTCTACCAATTTGAGCAAAAGAGTTAGTAACTGTCTAATTGGTGTTAAATGTAAAGTATATTAACATTGACTATGTTATTAGAGAAACTGGGTTTCATGTAAAAATCAATAAGGAGCCCTGACCGGTTTGGCTCAGTGGATAGAGTGTCGGCCTGCAGACTGAAAGGTCCCAGGTTCAATTCCAGTCAAGGGCATGTGCCTTGGTTGTGGGCACATCCCCAGTAGGAGGCAGCTGATGGATGTTTCTCTCTCATCAGTGTTTCTAACTCTCTATCCCTCTCCCTTCCTCTTTGTAAAAAATCAATAAAATATATCTTTTTAAAAAATCAATAAGGAAAAAGGTTTGTAAGAGAATCTAAACCCTAAATACTTACCAGTGTCCTTAACTGGGAGTGTGAAAGAGAACTCTCGAGGAACTTGTTCAAAATCCTCCACAGAGGCTACAGGTAGAAGAAAGTCATTGTTTTCCAGCTTGGTATTCCATCCTTCTGGTAGTTTTCTCCAGTGATATGCTGTCTTAATGTCTGGCTTGATGCAAAAAAGAAATACCAGCCTCTTTTTCTGGGAAGCTTTTAGCCTTTCAAAAGCAAGCCATTTCGTTTTGTTGCTAGTAAAAACAGGTATTGATTCTTTAAAGAAAACATACTTCTTCTTTTTTCCTTCCCAGTTAAATCTTTTCTCTAGAAAGTTTGGAAAGTCAGCATTTTTAGAGCTCCATTTCATTGTTGCATCCAACAACTGAGGCAGCTGCGTTCAATGCATTCAAAGCATCCCTAAGAGTCTTCCTTCTCCTGGGAGTTCTCCTCTGCCAGTAGGGTTGTCCTCTGCTCCTTGGTGACCCAAATTGTCCCAAACCTCCTTCAAAAGCAAGCTACGTCCGTGGGCATTCAAAACAATGCTGCTCAGAGTGTATTTTCCCCTGCAGATTCAAAGCCTGGTGATTATAATGGTGGGAATTCTGAGTAGCCTCCTTAACCAAAGCCACATTAATACTTCCAGGGCTATGCTTCGCTCTCTGGAAAGGTAATTTCCTAGAGGGGCTCAGCTAGTTCACGCAGGTGAGCAGTTCCTTCCTGCAAAGATTGGTTCTCACCCTGCACCACTCATCCTTTGCTGCTTTTATGTATTTTGTTGAAATCCCCCTCTAAGAAGTTGGAACACTTGATATAAACTTGCTGTTCTATTTCCTAGTCTTCCGTTTGGTTAGGCAGGGCATTAGGTTTTCTTACCAATGATCACAGATATTTAGGCTTCTTCCTTCAAGCAATGAAGGACATAGTATGAACCCTATGTAAACTCCAGCAAGACATTGCATTTCAGAGAACTCCTAAGTCATAATGCTATCTATCCCCAGCATAATACTCAAAAGTGTTGGGATGGGGAAGCTGGGAGCACCATGTTCCTCTTAAATTAAATGTCTTACTTACCTTTCCACACTTCTTTTAAGAGTCAGCCCATACTGAACTTGTTGGAATATGAGCCACTTCCCTGGGAGTGAGTTTGGAAATCAAATCATTCAGCCCTAGTTAAGCCTCAGATGACTGCAGCCCTGTACGACACCAAGATTGCTGCTTAGCCTGGCTGGTATGGTTCAGTAGTTGCACACTGACCTATGAACCAGGAGGTCATGGTTTGATTCCCGGTCAGATTCCCAGTCAGGGCATATGCCCAGGTTGCTGGCTCAATCCCCAATATGGGGTGTGCAAGAGGCAGCCAATTGATGATTCTCTCTCATCAATGATGTTTCTATCTCTCTCTCCCTCTTCCTTCCTCTCTGAAACCAATAAAAATATATTTTTAAAAAGATTGCTGTTTATAGTTACATGTTTACATTCTATACTGCTTTTAGGACTGCCAGGTCTAGATTCAAGGGGGGCAACTTCATGTCACTGGCCACCTTGACCTCCTACGAAGAGTAGCTTGCCTTGGGAAACCATTATGGAAATATTCCAGACAAACTTATCTCTCCATTTAGCCACAGGGAAGATGTAGAGGAGAAGATTTGAGCTTTAAACCTTAACTGTTCCGGACCAGAGAATCTCAGTATTACTTCTAAATCTCACCAAATGTCAAGTGTCCTGTGTCATGAATGCCTGCGATTCAGATCTCTTGCAACTTCTCTTATCTCCTCTGTTTTTGCCCATTTTTTATTTTGTGGGAAATCAAGATATGCAGTGCAATCAAGTTACTCAGTCTACCGAAATGAATGGTTTTGTTTTCTATTTGCAGGTGTTCTGCTTGTGTTTACTTGATGTTCCCTCCAGCTATTTCAAAGATACTGTCATTTTCAGATTGTTTATGTATATGTCACAGACACTTCAGATATCTTAATAGTGTCAGCAAAAGCTCACTGCCACCAATCTAATGTCAGCAGGAGTCCCCAATCGGGGGGGTGGGGGCAGTGTGGGAAAAGGAGAAGCTTTATTCAGATGAACAGTTTGCAATCAGGGAAACACAGCCCCTGGTGGAATCCAAAAGTGCGCTACCCTGAGACAAAGGGGAGGCCAACTTATACAAAGGAAGTGCTTGCCATGGTCCCTGACTTCATCCACTTCTACGCACATGAGGAATCCAGATTTGCACAGGTTGATTAGTCCCCAAAGCACTGTCATGATTGGTTGGAATCACGCCTCTGGATTGGTAATTATTAAGCTACTCTGATTGGTCAATAAAGATGTAACCAAGATGTAGCTGCACAGCTCTGATTGGATGGGGCAGGACTCAGGCCACTGGGCAGTGGTTCTCAACCTGTGGGTCGCGACCCCTTTGGCGGTGGAACGACCCTTTCACAGGGGTCGCCTAAGACCATCCTGCATATCAGATATTTACATTACGATTCATAATAGTAGCAACATGACAGTTATGAAGTAGCAGCGGAAATAATTCTATGGTTGGGTCGCAACATGAGGAACTGTATTTAAAGGGCCAGATGGTGGAGAACTCCTGGGTTAAAATATGATTCCAGGAACTCCTTTAGAAGGTTTGGCACAGATGGCAGGAACACAGTGCAAGAGGCCTGACAGTTCGGTCTGTGGCTTTTCCTGGAAACGCGGCGTGTGGGAAGCAGTGTGTGAGAGATACCTGCACACAGCGGTTGCTAGACTCTGATGATAAATTTGGGCCCCGTTAACCACAAGGAGCTTTTTTCGGCAGGTGTATTCCTTCTCGGGGTCAACAACACTAAGAATGTAAGATATTTAAAAATATGTATTTGTGGCAGTTTTATAGAAACCTGACAGAGCTGTGTAAGGAACCATAAGGATGAGATAAAGCAGTTATTAAGGGGAAAGAGCTGTTGTTGTGAGCTAGGCTAGGTAAGTACTTTCTCGGAGGACTGACAATCTGCCTCCCCCTTTAGAGCCTCTTCTCCTGGGCGCCAGTGATAAAACATTATTCCAAATACACTGAGCTAGCAACTTCATCTGAAAGCCCTGCACGTTAGGTCAGATAAGGTATTAATATCTCTCCCTTTTATAGATAAGGACACCGAGGCTTCAAGTAAGATGCCTCGTTTAGAGTCAAACAACTTGGTAGTGGCAAACACAGGGCTTGGAAACAGTTTTTTTGTTGTTGTTTAAAATTCAGTATTTTTTTTTTTCATATGCCAGTGATGCCCAAACTAACACTGGTTTTATTTTATTGTTTTGTCTGTAACTGATCTGTACATAATGAATAATTGCCTTTTGTCTCTTTTTGAAATTAAAGGGGGTTATGGCTACTATTCATTGCAGGGCAGTCTAATAGCTTCTCTTCCGGGGTCGCTGTGAAGGAGAATGTGGTGGGTCTGTGAAGCACTCAGCGTGGAGTGTGGGCAGCAGGAGCTCACTGCACACCCAACCCTTTCTCTCGGGAGCTGACTGCAGGAGCTGATACCCAGCATCACTCATTGGGTTTTCAGGATAAAACGTCATTACACCCTTATTCCAGTGTAAGGCTAAGCCAAAACAAAGGACTTGTTCTAAAAATGTGAAGACCTGTGCCAATGAACAAGCAACGTGTGTTTTCATGCCAGAACTAGTTTGCTAACCTCTTCTCTGTTACTAATTTTCTGCCTTGTCCCTGTACCGTAAGCAATCCACAAGCCCAGGGTGTGAACACAAACAGCATATCTTTCCCTTTCTATAAAGTTGAAATACTCTAGTCCAGTGATGGCGAACCTTTTGAGCTCGGCGTGTCAGCATTTTGAAAAACCCTAACTTAACTCTGGTGCCGTATCACATATAGAAATTTTTTGATATTTGCAACCACAGTAAAACAAAGACTTATTATTTTTGATATTTATTTTATATATTTAAATGCCATTTAACAAAGAAAAATCAACCAAAAAAAAATGAGTTCGCGTGTCATAGGTTCGCCATCACTGCTCTAGTCCCTTCTGACAAAGGACAAGGTATGTAATCAACTGACAATTAATGATTACTATGTCATCCCTTCCTTGGATATATTTTCCTTTTAAAAAAACTAAGAAAAAGAAATATTTAAAGCAAAGGATTGAAAATGTCATGGTGGAATTTCCGACAATGTACATGAATAGCACTTTTGTAGATTGGGGGGAGGGAGGATATTTTAGAACGGAAGAGCCTTTCCCTCCAATGATCCTAAGGAGGGCTGATGTCTCTGCTTTGTGTACTGATGGTCTTTTTAATAATGATTTGAATGACTTCAGGGAATGAGTTAAGAACCTCATCTTTTCTCCTCTGCTTGAATTGTTGATCCAGAGTCAACAAACTAAAATTATAAAAGCATCATGATGAGAAGCCATCATGATGAGTTTCGGGAGTGAGACAAATCTAGATTCAGGTCCTTAGCCACATCCTAGCTGTGTGTCCTGCAACACTTCACAAACTGACCTTCCGTTTTTTCTTCTGAAAACTGAGGTAACCCCTTGGTTGCAGGTATGCACCAAGCACTCTGTGTTCTAGACATGACTGCTACGATGTCTTTATTTTAAGCGAGCTCAGCACAAATACCTTTCTTTCTCTCTCCAGATAAAAGCTATGATTTCTTGGATTTGTTTCTTAAAACCAGGGAAATTTCGAGGAATTGGCAGCAGTTAGGAACACGGGGAATGATTTAGCAGCTCCCCTGGGAAGGAAGTCAGAGAAAGCAACTCCACAGTAGAGATATTCTTCTGCATCCTCGAAAGTCTGTTTACTATTCAAAAGACTCCACAAGGTAAAAAAGAAGAAGAAGAAGAAGAAGAAGACTAATTAGACCCTAAACCCCACTCTCCTTTTCCAAGACCTAAATTAAAAGTCATCACAAGATACCTGTGTGCTGCACAAGCTGCTAAAATTTGAAATTTACAACCCCCTGGACTGTGTGTCTCAGGAAATTTGATTTGACATCTCATTTTAGAATAACAAACAGTTCTACACAGAGTCCCAGTGCTCCTGGTTCCCAAGGTCTAATAATTTAAGAGCTTTCTGTGAAAATCTGAATATACAATCTTTCCTCTTTTTTTGATAAATCACTTACTATATGAATTCTGTGGGAATCAACATTAGAATCTCATGCAGAACCATCATTTAATTCTCCAATAAGGAAGACTATACTAAGTGCCCTAGCAGGTCTCAATAAATTTTACAAAGAGCAAAAGGTTTATAATGTATGTATGCACATAGACACATTTTTATTTTATTTTAAATTGGTCTAAAATGAAATTGGTCTCCTTATCTGAACCACCCCACACTAATACTCCAAGGTCCCCAAACACCTGAATCATCATGTCATCAATAACTCCATGCCTGGGGCTCCGCTCTGCTCAGAAGACAGCCCAACTTTGGGCACAGTGAAACCCTTAAAGCGTGCTTTTCCAACTTTGTCTCAGCTTTTCCTTACTTTCAGTTCAAGAATGAGATCTTACTAAGTGGTTTTGTCATCATCTGTTCTTTGCTTTGGGATTAAAAGAAAATTCAGGTTGAACAGAATGTAACGACCTATGCCTCAAAGTCAGCCAGAAGTCCATGTATTTTGCAATCTTCTGATGTTCAGAAGCTTGGAAACGTTAGATTTATTGGTAGACCTTCTATTTTGTTTATTCCAAACTTCTCATAGAACTTGCATTCTGTACCAGGGAATTAAGTTCTCCACTCCTTTGTTTTCTGGTGTCACTCACTCATTTCACAAGTAGTCCTCCTGCCTCCGCAGTAAGTTTAAACTCCTTGAAGGAGGGATTCAGCATGTCTCAAAGTGGCCCAGTCTGACACTGAGTTTGATGGTTAATAAATCATCCTTAAGTATTACATTAATTAAAATGAATACCTTGATATTTGTAGATGTCCAATATTTTCCTTTAACGAAGAGACTCAGTTTAAACAAGTGCTTTTGAAAACTTTATTATTGTGGAAAATTTAGAAAAAAAATGTGTAATGAACCACATGTACCCATCATCAGCTTCAATAATTATCAACTCCTGGATACACCTGCTTCATATAAGTAAAGTACTTTTGTAATTAATAGATTACTTTTTGAGCAATTTCAGGTTTACAGACTAATTAAGTGGAAAGTACAGTTCTCATATACTCCTTTCCCTCCCGCCCCCTGTTTTTCCTATTAATATCTTGCATTAATGTGGTACATTTGTTACAATTGATGAGCCAATATCCATACGTTATTATTAACTAAAAATAAAATCCATAGTTCGCTTTAGGAATCCATAGTTCTCTTTATATACTGTAATATTGTGATTTATAATAAGAAATATATACTATACAGTATTTGTCTTTGTCCACTGTTACTGATGCAAAGGTCTCAAACCCCATGGGATTTCCAAAGTGTTAAGAATGATTAAGTTGTCTTCTGTTATGCTAATGGGTGACTTTTGAACAGCACCTAAGGATGAGACCTGGTTGCCAAGGAAGCCAACCTGTGACTACAGGGTTGAAATTTTTAGTACCACCTTCTAACCCCTGGGAAGGGGAAAGGAACTGGAGGTTGAATCAATGGTCATTGGCCAATGAGTTAATCATTCACACCTTAATAATGAAGCTTCCAGAAAAAAACTAAAGGATGGAGTTCAGGCGGCTCCCAGGTTGGTGAACATACAGAAATTTGGGGAGAGTGGCATTTCTGAAAAGGGCCTGGAAGCCTCACACTCTTGCCCCATACCCTTTGTCCTATGCATCTCTTCCATTTGACTGCTCCTGGGTTGTATTTCTTTTCCAAGTCCTGTGACCACTCTAGCAAACTAATCAAGCCACAGGAGGAGATAATGGGAGCCTCCAACCTGTAGCTCATTAGTCAGAAGCACAGGTAACCACCTGGACTTGCAACTGCTGTCTGAAGTAGAGGAGGGGGGCATTCTTGTAGGACCAAACACTTACCCTGTGGAACCTGATGCTGTCTCTAGGTAGATAGTGTCAAAATTGGGTTGAATTGTAGGACACGGAGCTGGTGTCTGGAGCATTGCTTGGATGTGTGGGGCCATCCCCTCCACAGGAACCCAAAAGATACACTCTCTGGTTTTAACAAGTATACCATATAATGACATATATCTACCATTGCCATATCATATAGAATAGGTTTAACAATTAGTTTTTAATATTAAGAAAATAGCTATAGCTAACCCCTAATTACCTCAGGATGAATTATAGTCACACCATTGGAAGACATTTCTATTTAAATTCACATTTTATGCCTACTAGGATGATTTCACACATGTGTCACTCAATTCACAGCAATACCCTTGGGTAGGCATTTTTATCCCCATTTTCTGGATAAAGATTTTGAAACTCTGAAAGGTTAAATATGTTTCCAAAGTTCAAAGAGCTAGTAAGGAGCAGAGCAAGAATTCCCAACCTAGACTAAAGGGGGTTAATGCATGCTGCAACATTTATGACTTGGTAAATGAGAGAAATGCTAAAATTAGTCCTTTCTACCATTTGTGGAGCAATTAAGGATGCAATTGAAAGCAGATCCAGATGGCGGAAGCCTTCCCAGGAGCCAGGTTTCTTACACTGTGGCAGAGGAGCGATGACCTGGAAGCGGCACGGGGGTGGGGAATGCTTGGTGCCTGACCCACCTCCCCTGGGGTATGGTTGTGTACGGGAATGAACAACTGCAAGAGACATGTTGGTCCAGGGAGAGCCAGGTTTCAATCAGGCTCTGGACTAGAGGCGGGGAGTATACTTTCCATGGTGTAGAAGTTCCATATGGTACAGAGGAAAAGATGAAGAGGGGAAAAGGAGCAGGAGGGGAGAGGGTTGTGCAGGGAAGAGGAAGGAAAATGTAAAGTGGGGATGAGCACAAAAGCCACAGAGGCATCTATCTCAGGTAATTAAAGGAAGAAGAATGTAAGACTTGATGGGTTTAATTGACCACAAGGTTTCCAAAAGGATCCCCCTTTCAAGCCCCGAGTAAGTGTTGGAATTGGCAATCCCCAGTCTGCCTGGAAAGTCTACAGTCAAAACCTGCTCTCCAGTTGCTCAGAACTCCGCCCTCACCGCCCCCCTCCTCCATCCTCTCTCTAAAATCAATAAATATATTCTTGGATGAGGATTTTTTTTAAAAGGAAATCTGTCGCTTCACTTTTTAAGAAATCATATTTCATATTACACAGTTAGTCCATGCCAGACTGTGTTAATTGTGAAGATTAATTTAATCTGATTAATCCTCCCAGAAATCCCAGGAGGGAAGTATTGTCTTTTTTCTGCAAATGAGTAAACAAAGGCTTAGAGAAAAGCATGATTTGCTTTAAGGTCATGCTGTTTTTTAGAGCCAGACCGAAGCCCAGGTCATCTGACATCAAGACCTGTCCTCTTCTTACCACGTGACTGAAAGTGACTCTTTCCAGACAGTGACCCATCCAATGGAGCAATCAAATACTGGAAGTCCAGATAGATTGCAAGTCTGGAGGCTGAGAGACAATTTTAAGTATTTTTAAAATACTTTTCCAAAAAGCATAATATATAGGTAGATTATTTTCTTTGTAGCTTTCAAGGCCAAGGTTAGTGTGACTGGACGGTATCTTAGTTATGGTGAAGAGACACTACCTGCTATGAGAGGTAACTTAACACAGAGCGTCTCACACAAAGTCTAAGGCAGGTGCTCTTTGGCAGGTGATCTTCCATGTGGTCTGTTATTGATGTTGTTGTAAGTAAACTGGTTATTGGTGACAGGAAAGGAGCAAGGGGGAGGCCAAATATGATGGGGATGCCATTTGTGCAGCTTTGCCAGGAAGCTGCAGTTTAACACGTCCCAGGAAACCACCGGTCTGTTCCGCACAGATCCCTGGGGGAAGCGAGTGAACAAGGGGGAGTATGCATGCGTGCCCAGTTTAGTCTGAGTGACATGGGGAAGGTACTTGCTTGTTAGTCACACCTGGGACCAGGTCATTGGCCAGAGTAGGCGTGGTCCCCGCAAGCACAGGAAGATTTGAGATATTTAATCCCCGAAACAAAGAAGTTCTCTCTCTTGTGTTTTCCGGACTCTTGGAACTCTTGTTGCAGGGGACATGCTCTCTTGGCTCCCCTGCATTCGCCCACATGGCTCACAGTCATGTGGACCCCACACACAATGGACTAATGGACTGCAACCAGCCTGATGCTAAACCAGACCCAATTCCAACATGGAACAGAAACACTGGCTTTGCTTCAAGCCCCAGCTGCACATATTCCAGGACAGGATTAAGGGAAATGGGACTTCAGAAACTGAGGGATGTAATTTCATGAAAATAAAGTTTCTACCATCTCTCATCCTCCCATGGTGAGTCTCTGGAAATGCTTGTTCCAGTGGTACCCCAAGAACCCCACTCCCACTAACAACAGAGAAAGACCACTCACAATTTTCTTTGGTAAAATTATGGTTTGATAAAATTCATATGTTGAAGTCCTAAGCCCTAGGATCTCAGAATATAACTTTATTTGAAAATAGGGCTGTTGCAAATGTAATTAGTTATGATTTGTAGGGCCTCTAACTCAATAGGACTGGAGTCTTTATAAAATTGGACACAGGTACACATATAGGGAGAATGCCACGGAACATGTAGGCAGCCACCTACAAGCCAAGAGAAAGTCATAGAACAGATCCTTCGCAGCCTCCGAAGATATTCACCTTGCCGACACCTTGATCCTAGGCTTCTGGCCTCTAGAGGTGTGAGACAATTAATTTCATTGTTTAAGCCTCTCAGTTTGTGGCACTTGTTTAAGGCAGCCCTAGCAAACTAACATAGGCCCCCTAGGGCTGTTTTTCCATCTTGTGGCTCTGTATGCCTCTAGAGCAGCAGTTATCAACCTGTGGGTCGCGACCCCTTTGGGGGTCGAACGACCCTTTCACAGGGCTCGCCTAAGACCATCGGAAAACACATATATAATTACATATTGTTTTTGTGATTAATCACTATGCTTTAATTATGTTCAATTTGTAACAGTGAAAATAGATCCTGCATATCAGATATTTACAGTACGATTCATAACTGTAGCAAAATTACAGTTATGAAGTAGCAACGAAAATAATTTTATAGTTGGGGGTCACCACCACATGAGGAACTGTATTAAAGGGTTGCGACATTAGGAAGGTTGAGAACCACTGCTCTAGAGCCTCACTGATCTTTATTGGAGCCTTGGCATTTGGCTGTGGAAAGAAGAGAAGAGCATGTGGAGGTCACGTGGGAATTCTATGGTCGGGGTGTGGAAGGGATATGCATGTCTTCTGCCCGCATTTCATTGGATTCAATCACATGGCCAAACTAACTGCAAGAGAGGCTGGAAATGAAGGCTAGCTATGTTTCTATGAGCTGGAATAAGCAGGTATCAATTAGCATATAGCAATCCTTGCTGCAGATAACAAAGGGTAGAAAGCTACTGGAAGAAACAGGCTACTTCTAGGAGCCTGAACAGGAATTTATCTAACACCATTCATTCCCTCATCCACTCACCAACTATTTATTTTATTGAGTGCTTACAATTTGCCATCAATGAACTTGGTACTAGGGCAAGAGCAGGAAACAAAAGAGACAGATTTCCTGCCTTCCAAGAACTTGCACTGTGATAAGCTATGAAAAAAAAAGTTTAAGCTAACTTTTTTAAAATATATTTTTATTGATTTCAGATAGGAAGGGAGAGGGAAGGGTGTGCAGTTGGAAGGGTGTGCAGTTGGAAGGGTGATGGATCATCTGCCTCCTGTATTCTGCAAGCCACCAACTGTGGTGCAATCCAGGCATGTGCCCTGACCGGGAATCGGAACAGTGACCTCCTGGTTCATAGGTCAATGCTCAACCACTGAGCCACACTGGCCAGGCTGGGCTGACTTTTTAAATGTAGTCCTAACCTAGTATGAGTGGTCAGAGAAGGATTATTAGAGGAGGAGACATTTCAGTAGAAATCAGATTAAGCTGTACTGGCCAGCAATCCCTTCTCTACAATTCCCAAATCCAACAAGTTCTGAAAATTAAGTTTTTAGAAAAATAATTTGGTAATAAATCTTGACCTGATCTTGACATATTTGGTGAAGAAGCCTGATCCGAACAGACCTGAGGCTACTTGTCATCCTTATCTATTGTACTTGGTGTGGATGCTTACAGACCTTGCTGGGGAACAGCAGATATGTCTGACTGCCAAACAGGTAGAGGGAAAGTATTACTAGTGCTGTGCAGGGAATTGAAACAAAGGGCGAATTTTAATGAGAACAAAAGATGCCATAAATTGTCATCAGAATATATTCCATCCATCCAGGTTTATGGACACCTTTAATATTCATTCTTCCAGGGATTCCAATATTTGAATTATTTCCATGTGTCTGACATCAAAGAGGAAACATTAGTAATTCATCCAGGACCTGGAGCCATAGAAACAGGTGGTGAACAATGCTGAGAGCAGCACCAAGAGTTAGTGCCTTTAGTGACCATCAGGCTGTAAGCCACCCTAACACAGACTGAGTGGACACCCTAACACAGACTGAGTGGATTGAGAGTTTCTGCTGGCTGAAGACTTGCAGACACAGGCATGATTAGGGCCATTATGACATAAAAGTGTCTTCTCAACAGCTATGGCATGGGGGAAATAATGGCAGCATTGGTGTTTCCAGAGATGTCCTGCTTGCTTACCTTTCCATAGATCAGTGATGGTGAACCTTTTGAGCTCGGCGTGTCAACATTTTGAAAAACCCTAACTTAACTCTGGTGCCATGTCACATATAGAAACTTTTTGATATTTGCAACCACAGTAAAACAAAGATTTATATTTTTGATATTTATTTTATATATTTAAACAAAGAAAAATCAACCAAAAAAATGAGTTCGTGCGTCACCTCTGACACGCGTGTCATAGGTTCGCCATCACTGGCCTAGATAATACCTGGAACCCACCAGACAAGGACACGTATATCCCCGTCAGTCATTTACAAGACCCACACATACCAATGAGCAGTGAGGAGATCAGGGCTCCCTTATGCTTCAAATCAAGAGATCTCGGAAGTGATCGATGTAAAGCAGGGTTGTCCAAAAGGTGTCTCTCTCTGTGGTCATGAAAATGTTCTGTGATCTCTGCTCTCCAGTATGGTAGCCACGAGCCCCACGTGGCTATTGAGCACTTGAAATGTGGATGGTGTGATGGAGGAGCTGCATTTATAACTTAAGTTTAAATTTAAAATTAAATGGACATGTGTCTACAATATTGAGAATTCAGGAATAAAGCATTACCCGTTTTCATGAAAAAATTACACCATGGTTGGAATGCAGGGCTAGGAATCCTCTTTCCTAGCTTTTGTTTCCTTGTCAATCAAACACACATACCAGCTGTGGCTCCTTCTTGAAAGTACACTGACACCAACTTTTACTTCTATAACTTGTTTTCCGTAGAACAGGGTTCTAACCTGATAACTCTCTGCTCTAAATCCTCTGCTCTCAATTACTTGCCTCTCACACCTTTAGCTTCCTATATGGATTACCATAACTTATTCAAGCAATAAGAGAGTTTTCTGTATAAATCATTCCCTGTAACCATGTAGCATAAACACAACTTATTTCACCAATATTCAAAAAAATCTAATATCCTTTAAGCTACGTCATCAACCTTCTGGGGGCATACTTATATGGTAATATTTGAAGTATTTGCCACTGGAGTGTAGACTCCTCCCACTGTTAGCTCGCCACCCTTGAAGTATGGACTTCTGATTGGAGCACTTCAGATCTTATTGAACTGCCTCTAGAAAGTATAATTGTATGCACAATCCTAACACAGAGGTATAGCCAACAAATCACATGCAATAGAAGACAGTGATTGAGGGAATGAAGACTGGAACTATGCAAGCAACTTCCACAGACCCAGCTCAAAGACTTGGGAATTTGTATTCTATTGTCCCCCTAACTCTGTCATTTTAGGGTCATCTTCACTACTGTTCTCTCTCATCTACCTTCACCCCAGGTCATTGCTGTAAAGCAGTATTTGAGAAAGTGAAGGCAGAACTTCTGACACCAGGCTGCCTGAGTTTGAAGCCTGGTTCTGCCACTTACTCTGTCATGGTCTGTCTTCCATATGCCTTCATGTCCTCATGTGCAAGATGAGGGCAATGATATGCCTATGCTATGAGGTTGCCCTGAAGCTATGGAGGGACTAAAATAAAAACCTTGACACCATGCCTCACACCTCACAGTATCCAGTGACCATTTGAAGAAAAACAAATGTATGCCAACAATGATGGGATTGGTTTAGGCAGAACTGTATAGGATAAAAGCCACAGTTCCTGGTCTCAAGGAGCCTGGGACCCAGTGGGAGAGACCAACAAGGAAACAGTCAGTAACATTGGAGTTGATCAGTTTTAGTGCCACTGCAAAATATATGTAAAATGTAGTATCTGGAGTAAACTGCCAGCCTATTTATCAAACACATATATTGATACATCGGAGGCCGCCAAAAATTACAATCTCTAAGAGGAGGGTTAAGATACTTTACCCTTAATGGTGATATACAGAGTAAATTTCAGCATAGAAAATATTTTAAAACAACTGCTATATTGGAAAACAATGTCTTATTTTAAAATGTTCCACATTAAAAAATGTCTTTGTTGGATGCTGAAAACATTTTCCAGTACCGTTTCCTGGTTAGAAATGAGACTAATGCACAGTCCAATAATTAACTACATACAGTTGGCCTTTCTGAGCTAAAATACAGTCATTGAGCCCAAATGTAGAACTACAAGACACTGTGCCAGCCACAAAAGCAAGGCTGAATTCTATTCGGAAGCAGATGAACTTCAGAATGAGCAGAAAATCCATCGCTTGCATTTCTTTGCTTATTCTTTATTTTAACAGGTCATCTACCTTTTCACAGAAAGCTCAATATTGCCATTTTCTTTGTCAAACAATGTTATGAGCTAAAACTTCAATGTGCAAATATGAACCACTTCACAAGAAAGGACAAACTGGCCAATTTAATAAATCCTGGACAAGAGCTGAAATTTGTTTTTTAATAGAAATAGCAGGTTAGATATTAACCTGCTGATCTGCAGAACCCTTAAATGTCTGGCTCATGATTGTTTTGACACATTGTTTTATATTTTGTCATGTCCAGAAAAAATTTACATATTTTTCATATTTGTGAAACATGATGGTTTGTATCAAATATTTTAGTTACAAGTATAAGATTATTTTTCTTACACACCTGCTTCCATTCAAAGTGTGGAAAACCAAAAGTAGTAACAAAAAGTCAAATAAGTACTCACCATTTTGTTTTCCTAAATATTAATTCTAATATAATTAGGATTAGTTTTGTCTTGTTTTATATGATACATATATAAGTTTAAAACCTGGCGAAAGAAAATTAATTTTGAAAGCATAAGAAATTATGTACTTTTTGGTCTAATAAGATTCTCCATAATATAATAATTCAAATCTATATACTCTTTTTAACTGGATCTTTAAAACATTACCAGAATACTAATGAGTTCAATAGAAAAATTTCTTTTATAAATAGGAGTGGGGGTGAAATTTAGATGAGGAATGAAGGAAAGCGAAGATATGCCAAAATAAAGAGCTTAATAGAAATTGTGATAAAAACCCAGTATCTTCTTCATTTGGATTTGGAAGTGCTACTGTGTTCATGAAGGTGAGAAAAGAAATTCAGTTCTAGTTCAAGTCACTTAATACCAGAAAACATAATTCATTTTCATTTTTTAAAACTTAATTAGGTACATAAATATGGTTCATTAATATCCAGATTTTATACCTGCCTGATTCCATTTGCTCTCATCGGCTATTTCATTTTCACAGAGCCTCACAAATGGAGAATAAAACTATAACTCTACCCTTTTGCAGAGTTAGGTATTATATATTTCTCCCATTTATTTTACCTGAAAAGGTAGCTTGAGAGAGGAATTAAGAGAACATTGCCAAAAAGATCAAATACAAAAATGGGTTTGTAACTTTCTGTCTCATTTTAGTTTTAGGCTCAGCAGCACGTTGACCATTTGGGAATGGAATCCGTCACCAGTTCCTTTGAAAAGTAACACACAGGCCATGACTCCTTCCCAAGCCACCATCCACTTGGCCTCAGGTCTCCCCAGAGCATCTCCTTACAGCTCACATGCACACAGTACCACAGGCATGCATGGTAGTCAGCCACACTTGGCCACTGCAGGGATACATATGTTTATGTTATATTCTAAACTAATTTTAAAATAAGCTTAAGTTCCCACACTCCAGATAAGCAGGAAGTTCAGTGTCTTATTCGTGAGTCTACTCCTACCCTTTCGATGTCTAAGAATGCCAAGGGCATACGCAGTCTCATGGAGAAACTCTGACTTCTGTATCCAGGCCGAGCTCAGCCACTTACTGCCACAATCCTCCTCAACACATGGTGTCACTACAGAAGCTGTCCCATAAAATCTGACGGCCAAGGAAGAATAGTTCTGACCCTGGTCTGTGGGGGTAGATGGAGCTGAAGTCATGCTTTGAGGAAGCTGGATCCTTTCATGAAGCTAAGCCCCTTCCTCAGAACAAAGCTAAGACGAAAGTTCCTGCACTTGAGTCCCCAGGTTCACAGTTTAATTTTAAACTGGTAGCCAAGGCACCAACTGTCCCAGGAGTGCTGTATCAAAAGAGGCCCATAGGAGGCCTGGGAAGGTCAATGGGGAAAAAGGAGACATATGTACTACTATTTGTAATACTTTAAACAATAAAATAAAAATAAATAAAAAAAGAGGCCCCATAGCCCAGCATCCTTTTTATCCCCTTGGGGGATTTGACTACCAACAGTGAGGCTGGGAAGCTCCTCATTTTCGGATCCTCAGCCACAGGCTTTAATTGCCTCTCAGAGCCCCCAGAACACTCTCAGCAGTAAAGGTTTTCTTACCTTTCTCTGGTATTAGGCCTTGATTACCCCCAAAGAGTCTACATTTTCCACCTCTTTTGGGGGAATGAAGCCTTGTTCCTGCCAGTGGTGATTGGCTTTCTCAAGGATGACCCAAGGAGGAAAAACAAAACAAATACACAAAATAAAAGCACAAGATACATTTTCAGGGGGGACATCCCACTGCACTCATTTCTTCCTGGCAGTAGCATCTAAGCCCATCTTCCCTGTGTGTTAGTTTGCTCAGGTGGCAAAGCATGATCTCCTGGATGGTTTAAACAGCAGGAACTTATTTGCTCACAGTTTTGGAAGCTGAAAGTCCAAGTTCAAGGTGCCAGCATGGTTTGGATTCTAGTTGGAGCTCTCTCCTGGCAGATAGATGGCCGCCTTCTTGCTGTTTCTTCCTCCTCCTCCTCTTCTTCTTCTTCTTCTTCTTCTTCTTCTTCTTCTTCTTCTTCTTCTTCTTCTTCCTCCTCCTCCTCCTCCTCCTTCTTCCTTCTCCTTCTCCTCCTCCTCCTCCTTATCCTCCTCCTGCTCCTGCTCCTTGTTCCTCTGGTATGGAATTTAATTTTACAATTATTTTCATCAGTACTTTGAAGACATTTCCCAATGATTTCCGGGTTGTATTGAGATTGGTAAGAATGTTCTGGCTCATTCTGTTGAAGATAATCTGTGGTTTTTCTGTGGTATGTTTTCTTTTCTCTTACTTTCTGTTCTGTGGTTTCACTATGATTTGATTCCTTGAAATGTGGTCGTATGTCTTTCTTCAATTTTGGAAAAATTTAGCTGTCATTTCTGTGGGAGGATTTGCCCTACCGGATATAAGATATTATTATAAAGTATTAATATGAAAATTTGCAAGGCATTGGTACAGGAAGAGACAACTAAAAAGGAACCCAGAATTAAGCCCGTGCATGGCATCTCAGATCAGTGGGGAAAGGGAGAATGTCTCAGTAAGGAGCGCTGTGACGATTGCTTATTTACTTGGGGAGATACTAAAATTGGACCATAGACCAAAATAAATTACCGATCGTTTAAAAGACCCAAGCTATAATACTCTTGGAAAATTACATGAGAATATATTTGATCTTAGCTTAGGCGGGGAGTGACTTAAAATAATGTAAAAATTAGAAGCCCAAAATGAGAGGAAAGTGGCACATTTGATTACATTAAAATTATCAAATTCTATTAATCAAATATTACTATGTAAGATTAAAAGATAAGCCACAGAGACTGATATAGAAATGAAAAAATAATTTTTATTCAATATATCTATAAGTCAATAAGAAAAAGACTGGAAAAACAGTCAAGACACTTGAACGGACACTTTCCAGTGGCCACTAAACATTAGAAAACGTGCTCTGGCGTCTCTTCTGATAGGAGCACGAATCCCACTGGACCAGGCTCCACCCCTATGACCTCGTCTAACCCTAATTACTTCCCAGAGGCCCCTCTCCAAATACTATCACATTGCAGGTAGGGCTTCAATATAAAATTGTGGAGGGCACATTCAGTCCATAACAAGTAGATAAGTCTCATTGTCATTTTTTTTTTCTTGGTTCACATTTAGAAGATGCCCCTTCTTTAAGATTTATTTTATTCCTGAGATGCAGCATTTTAACCATAATGAAACTGACCAGCAACAAAATTTGTTTTGTATCAGATCATCACTATTTGGAAAACTTAAACTGAAAACAATTCATGTTTTTATCCAAATTAACTCAACTTCAGTGTACATTTTTAGAGAAAGATCAGAAAATATCATTACATGGAAAAATATATAAATACACATACATACATACATATATACATATACTGTTTATCTTAGTGCAGTTAGAAACAGAATATACAGAAAATGTAAAACAATTCTGAGGTTTTCAGACATTTCTATAACCAAATAAATCTGAACATTTTTACATCTAAGAATTCTGAGGTTTCCTTCATCATAACTAAAGGCACCTGCAACTTAATTTACATGTCATTTCTATTTTATACACTTTACTCGGGACAGCAACATGACCATTTCTAATATGTTAAAAAAAGATTCATAGCAGAAAGCAATATTAAATTAATAATAATTTAAGTCACTACTACATGAAGGTGGATAGTAAATGACTAGAAGCAGCATAATTCACCTTTTGTCTTATCTATATGCAGTTTCTTAACAACTGAGGTAATAATGATATCACTTTGTGCAATGAGAGTTTTAGGTAACCTAGAATAAAAAGTGTTTCCTCAGTCCTCCTTTCTAAAAACTTACACATCCACCAGAACTCATTCTTGCATATACTTTGGCAAGAAAAATTAGCATGATGTCAAATGTAAAATACTTTGATAACTTTAGAACCCAGGAAGAATACTGGAAGGAGAAAGGCTGCAATTTCTGTTTGTTTGTTTTTAAACTAGATAGGTACTCTTCCAGGAGCTTCTCCAGCCGTTGTGCTGTTTAGTTGGATAGCCTCTCTGTAAGTGAGGAAATGCTTCAAACATGACACTGAAGGGTGCAGAGCCAGGAGATCTGATCGCCACCCTATTTCATGCACCCCTCAGTGTGCCTGGGTGTGCCCTTTGTTTTTTTTTTTTAAAGGAAGAAGAGATCCATGACACTTATTCTAAGGTGGGCTGGAGATGTGTTTATTCTAAACATGTCAGTTGCTCCTAAAGTTTGTTTGACAATTCGTGAAACAATTACAATGGGTTAACCCTAGCACAGAAGAGGTGGTGCTAACTGGTGGAAGGAGCCGGCCATGTGTCATCTCAGGTGTGTCAGGGACTCCAGTCATCCAACCATGACTTGGAAAAAGTTCATAAGATTTCAAACCTTTGCAACTTTCTTGTATTTCCTGTTCTGTGTTGGGGACACTTTTTTGCAAGGGAGCTGAGGAGACTGTGTTTCCACATCTAGACTTGGGGGAAGAGCAACACCAAGGGTATTGCATGCAGCAATAGCTACTGCAAGAGAGGAAGGAGACAGGCAATGACATTGAATGAATGTCTACTACACAGCAGGCTCTATGCCGGGCAAGTTGTATGCATTATCCCATTTAAAGAGTACAAAAATCTGTGAGGTGTATGCATTGTTATCCTCCTTTTACAGATGAAAATATTGAGACTTGACACCCAAGCTCACATGCCTACCCAGTTGGGGTTTTGAACTTGAATCTGTCTGATTGTGAAGCCCAAGTTCTTTTCTCTCTGCCATACATACCAATTTACCACAGCGCTTCTACTACAGCTCAGAGACTCTTTTTACTAGCACAACACCGCTTAATGTGTATTGCAGATTGTGCTTACAGTATTCTTATTTACCAAACAGGCTCCTCTGATTTAAAAGCAGACTTGAATTTAAACCTAAAAACCTGAGATAAATTCTGTGTAAAGTTCTGAAAATGTGCATGGAACTGGCTGGGGAAACCAAAGATTCATGATTTCCCCCCATTGACACTTATACTCCTGTGACTATCATTGAAACATATATACAGTGTTGATAAGATTAGGTTTGGTTGTTCCTTTCCTAATTTTATTTTTCAATTACAGTTTACATTCAATATTATTTTGGATTGGTTTCAGGTGTACAGCATAGCAGTTAGACAATCATATACTTTACAAAGGGTTCCCCCGATATTTCCAGTGCCCTCCCTAATTTTAATCAGGTTTCTCTTCTACTTAGTATCAAGTTATGCATGTTGTGCCCATAATTTAGATGCTGCCACTGGTCTTAGAGTCAAATTTCAAATGCAGCTTAAAACACATGCTATGTTTTATCGGGGGGGGGGGAGGCAGGGGGTAATGCTGAGAAATGTTTCTCATCCAAGTGTTGGATGCTTCTCCACACTTCTAGGCCTCGGCGTCCACTTCTGGGCTTGTCACCCTACTCACCTTAAGCACAGCTCTCTCGGTCTCCTTCTGAGATTCCTCCCTCAGCAATCTCTGCTGGACGGGCACTGCCTTCAGTTCTTCCCGCCACCAGAAAACCATCACAGGTCTTTTGAATGCCGTCTTTGGCAATGGCATTTAACCTTGCTTTGGGTGCAGGTCACAGCTCTCATTCTAGCATCTGTTCTTTCTGTTGGGTAGTGGACGGAAGGAATGATGGCCATGAATTTCCATTTAATTCTTTTTTATTGCAAGATTGTCACCCTACAACAACATATCATCACACACACCACACACACACACACACACCCCTAAGCAATGGGAGGAAAAGTAATTCCATCCTGCATACAACTAGAGAGGCAACACAGTACTGTAGAAACAACCCCGAACTTCAGTCATTTAATCATACCCCAGCTCAGAGAGAGGCAGAGATGACACCCAAGTCTTTTGTTAGCAACCAGTGGTGCATGGCCTTGGACAAGACACTTAATCTTTGTGGCTCGATTTCTCAACAACATCAAGCAATAATAATACCTCCTCTACTTTCTTTACTGGGTTATAAGATTAAGACCGTGGATGTGACAGTGGTAAAATACAGAGCTCTCCACTGAACCCCACGCTGCTGTGATGTGACCTATTCCAACCTTCGGCAGCCTTTATTGTCTTTCTACTCATTGGGCAGCTCAACAGAGACTGCCATCATCAGGCGGACCCACTCATGCCAGTTTGCCAGAAACTTCCCTGATTTTAACAATAAAAGTCCAGCATCCCAGAAGCCCCTAAGTCCCAGGCAGATCAGGGTGTGCTGCTGTCTAAGCCCTAAGGAAGTTCCTTGGGGAGAAGGAAGCTGACCAGAGCTCATATCCTTCCCACATCCGCTCTACAGAAAAGGGGCCAGCGAGGTATGTCCCCAAGTCTGGGCTCTGTTCACCAAAACCCTCCCAAAGCAAAGCGGTTTTCTGAGAAGGCCTAACGCTGGATGGTCGCTGCCGGGAAGGGCCTATATCACGACATATCAGTCATGATAGCCAATACAGTTACGTTGATACGGAAATGAGCACTCGCGGGCATTCAGGAGACCATCCTTAAAGCCAGACCCGGCTCACTTTCTGTGCCCATCCGCAGGCCCGCAGGCCCTGTATTGAGGAGAATGGGAAACTGTCTGAGCCCAGAACCAGTGCCCAGGCAGCCCTGCTCTCCCCACCCCCTCCTATCTCTTCCCACATCCAAGGATCTATGTAGCGTTTCATGCACTTTCACAAGTAGGTGAAATTTTCAGTCCGCGGAGATAATGTGAAATGGTCACCCTTTTGTTGAACCAGAGCCAATACATTAATTATTACATCCTGAATTGCAGGTTCCCAGCCAGCCTTGGGCTGGTGAACTCAGTGGCTCACTCATTTCTGACTCCCACACTCGCACCCACCTCCGGAGCATGAAGAGGTGATGCGGCCAGGCTCCTCCCGCAGCTGCCTGCCCGGACCTCCTGCTGCAGACACAGCCTAATCAAAGGCCTGTTGTTTGCTTTTGGCTCAGGATCTCCAGGCTGTGGGTGTCTCTGCAGCTTGTCATGGACACTTAAAGTGGATCCAGTTCCATTCCTTTGGCTCTATCACAGCAGCTTATGGGAAGAGAAGACTTAAAATTATACCAAAATGGTAGCAATAGAATAAAAACCTCTCTTGGAGTTTCATAGAAGAAATGGAACTTTGGGGGATGAGAGGAGACTTTAGTAGCTCCAAAACTGCTGTCAGAAAAACAATCCCCAAACTGGCCAAACGAGCTGGACTGCTTCCCCATGAATCATCGGCATTACCTCAGGCCTGTGATGGGCTGGTGTCCATGGGCCCGTTCCCGCTCACCTGTGGGAAACAGGCTCTTAAAATGGAGAGCTGCCACCATCACCATCAGCTTCTTGGTCTTCGCCAGGGCTGGGCACAGGAGTCTTTATGCTTTTACATTTTATAAAAATCCCTTTACACATGTAAAGATGTTTTTTATAGTGCATTTTTTGGGAGTGTTGTGAAATAGATTTTAGGATTTGGGATGTTGGGAGGGGGCATGGGAATTAAATTGTGGGTATTTTCAATGATTCATGGTTGCTTCGCTGGAGAGAGATCGATGCTGCGCTGACAAATGTTTTAACAGGTGCTCTGGGTGGGGGTGGGAAGGAACCACAACCAAAACCTAACTTGTAGTGTTTGCTCATTCCCATGGTGTAAATACTCCCACCGTGACCAATTTAGCTGGCTCCAGCTTACCACTGAGAGTAATTCTAGTTTTCCTTTGCCAAGGTTGGTCTTACCTGATGCATGTTATAAAAATTTATTTATTAAAAATTAATACTCATCAAAATGATTTAAGTTATAATACTCTAACAAAAATGTCTCTTGTCTTTCTTACTACCCTTTAGCAACTTTGTATCTTTTTCCTACTCTCAGTCCCCAGACAGAAAAGTCTGTTTCTTTTTCTTATTTAGCTCTTAATCCCTTTCTCTATGCTGAGAACTAGTCTGTAGCCAGAAGATTTTCCTGTTTTTATCCTTTACCTTTGTTTTGTTTGTTTTTCTTAAATTCCCTAAACATTATCATGTCACTCAGCAACTCCCGTTTTACCTTAACACTTAAAACCTCAGTTGGCTTCTATGGTTTTAGGATAAAGCTGAAACTCCAGGGCCTTTGGGAGATGGCTTTGACCCCAACTTAAGGTCTCTCCAGTCTCACCTCATGAAACTTGCACTCTGACTTCTCCAAATTTCTTGCAGCAACCTGAATACCCTGAGCTGCTTCCTGTCTCCAAGCCTTCCCACCTGGGGCTTCCTCGGAGCATCCTCCTCCCTGATCCCTTTATGTTAGGTTTATTCTGGGCATCTAATCAGGGCAGCTGCAGCACCCTTTGCTTATCCAGGTCTCAGCAGTGACAGTAATGATAGGACTGAACTATCTCCTTCCGTTTAGGCTATGACCCATTTGGCGCTGGGACAGTTATCCTACTTGATTCCTGGGAACCAACAAAAAATACCTGGTTCAGAGAAGCATTGATCAGATCATCAAACCTCAGATGGACGGGAGGGGAGGGTAGGGGTAAGGGGGAGAGATCAACCAAAGAACTTGTATGCATGCATATAAGCCTAACCAATGGACACAGACACTGGGAAGGTGGTGAGGGCATGAGTGGGGGTGTTGGAGGGGGCAATGGGGCCATAAGGACACATATGTAAAACCTTAATCAATAAAGAAAAAAATACCTGGTTCTATACCTAATGCTCAACAACTGCTTGTTGAACAGATGAATAAACAAATGAATGACCATTGAGATGATGTCACTTTTGATTCCTATTTTGATTCTAAAGTGTTAAAATCCCTTAATCATTAATTGCAAACAATGTCCATCAATACATTTGCAAAGGAGATTGTTTCAGTAAAATATGATACAGCCATCAAGTAGAATTAAAATATTGTAGTAAAGTTCCAAAAAGTGAAAAATCCAGAAAAAAAACCATGAGGCCCTGGTTAGTTTAGCTCAGATGGTTAGAACGTTGGACCATGGACCTAAGGGTCAAGGGTTTGATTTCTGGTCAAGGGCACATACCTGAGTTGCAGGTTTGATCCCCAGCCCAGTATGGGAGGCAACCAATCAATGTGTCTCTCTCACATTGATGTGTTCTCTCTCTCTCTCTCTCTCTCTCTCTCTCTCTCTCTCTCCTCTCCTCCCTCCCTTGTGCTCTTTGAAAATCAATGGAAGAAATATCCTTGAGTGAAGACTAAAAAATAAAGTAAAAATAAAAACAACAACAACAAAAAACCTGTGAGCAACATATCTATCTTATGTAAATAAAAACATGCATATGCATACATATATATGAAAGTTTTCAGAAGTATAAGTAAATAGACTTTTATTTTTCAGTTTGATTTTTGTTTTACCATGTACATTTATACTTTTATATAAAAACATATATGATAAAAACACTAGCAGAGATTATATAATGTTAGAATTATGAGCCTTTTTTCTTATTTATACTCTCTATAATTAGCAAACATAAATTACGTTTTTAAAACCAAAGCTAAAGGTAGTGATGTTTTCCAACTGGCAGATTTTTCAACATTGCATATGAACCCACCTCCAGAAAGTGGGTTATCTTTCTAATTTATAGTTTCAGTGAAACCTGTTTCCTGGCAATGGTTGCCAGGACACGCCTCCTTCTCTCCTGTTCGCCAGTACTTTCACTTTGAAAACCTCAGGGCAGGAAAGATACAGCCAGGGAAGCAACGGAGGAGCATTAGCGTCATTCTGTCCATGTTGGATAAAAGGAGCTCTCAACGTATCCACTGAGCTTGTGCCTCTGATTCCAGCCATGTCCCTCGTGGGACTGTCTCCCTTTAAGCCATGTGGGAAAAGTCTCAGAACATAATCAAAGAAAAATAATTACTACTTCTCGCTTTGGTGCTGGTCTGCAGAACAAAGAGTTTCTATAATTGCCTTAAAAGGAATATATTCCTCTCCTTACCTGTCACCTATTATTCCCTTAACATAGTGCTACAGACTCGTCAAAGAAACAGGCTGTGAAATAATACAGAAAGTTTTTGTTTGCTTGTTTTTTGTTAATCCTCATCTGAGGGTATTCAGCTGCCTCCTGCATGCACTCCAACCAGGGGCAGGGAGTGAACCCATAACACAGGCAAGTGCCCTTGAACCCGAGATGCTTTGGTGCACGGGCCGACACTCCAATCAATGAGTCACACCAGCCAGGGCCAGAAAGTTATTTTTAATTAAAAATCCATCTATCAGCATACTATCTATACTAATAATAGAGGGATATGCAAAATGTCCGGGGCACCATCATAGTAACAGTAACGACCAAACAGCAGGCTGAGAGGGGTGACCAGGCCAGCAGGGGGGTTAGTGAGGGACAACCAAATGACTGAACAGCAGGCTGTGTGGGGTGACTAGGCCAGCAGGGGGCTAGTTGGGGGCAACCAGGAGGGTGACCAGGCTGGCAGGGGGTTTAGTGAGGGATGACCAAATGACTGAACAGCAGGCTGCGTGGGTTGACCAGGCTGGTGGGGAGCGGGGGCAGTTGGGGGCGACCAGGTTGGCGTGGGGGGAAGGTGGGGGCAACCAAGTTGGCAAGGGAGGAAGTTAGGGGTGATCAGGCTGGTGAGGAGTTAGGAGCTAGCAGTTGGATTGTGAGAGGGATGTTCGACTGCCATTGGGTCTAAACTGGCAGTCAAACATCCCTCAAGGGGTCCCGGATTGGAGAGGGTGCAGGCTGGCCTGAGGGGGACCCACCCCCCAGACAAATTTTGTGCACTGGGCCTCTAGTATAATAAAAAGCTAATATGCAAATTGACCAAATGACTGAATGACTGGCTGCTATGATGTGCACTGACCACCAGGGGGCAGACACTCAATGCAGGAGCTGCCCCTGGTGGTCAGTGTGCTCCCACAGGGGGAGCGCCACTCAGCCAGATGCTGGGCTCACAGCTGGTGAGCACAGCAGTGGTGATGGGAGCCTCTCCCACCTCCAGAGCAGTCAAGGGCTCCCGGACTGCGACAGGGGACAGGCCAGGCTGAGAGACCTCCCCCCAAGTGCACAAATTTCATGCACCAGGCCTCTAGTTAAAAAATAAAAATAAAATAAAAAATTCCTCCCTGGTTGTGTGGTTCAGTGGTTGGGTTAACATATTCCAATATTCTTTACAATTAATCTCAGGTTTATAAATTGGCATTTAATCCTGATTGTGTGACCTTCGTACATTATGTGGCTTCTCTTAACCTTTATTTCTTCCTCTGTAAAAGGAAGGCAGATTGGAGGAGGAATAGTTCTCTGAATCAATTAGGATGCTTTTTGCTGCAAATAACAGAAAACCCATTCCAACTGACTTGAATAATGAGGACAAATATTAGTTTGCATAAAGGAAGTCCAGAGGTAGACTAAGTTCAGCATTGGCTGAGCCAATGATTCAATGATTTTATCAAGGACCCAGGTGCTCTGTCTCTCTACCATTGATATCCTCTAAGGGAGGCTCTTTTAGGGTTGTAGGATGGCTGCACATAGTGTTCAGGGCATCCTTCTTTATCTCCATCAGGTGCAAGAGAGAAGCTGGTTCCCTGTGTCTTTCTTAAGTGTATAAAAGATAAGCTTTTAGCAAATCTTTTTCTCATGTCTTATTAACCACAATTGGATCACATGTGGTTTCAGATCTAACTCTTGGGACGAGGGATAATATTGACTTTTGACCAATTAGATTCACTCCTGGAACTCAGTTTTTCCTGAGGTCCATGGAGAAGAGTGAAACCTGAACAAATCTGTGATTCTGTTAGGAAGGAAAAAAAGTGGAAGCGGATGCTGGGCTGGCACCCAAGCACCCGCACACCTTCTACAAGGTCAAAGAGTCCACTCTCCCCTGAGACACAAGTTACTGGTCTTAGTGACATTCCTAGAAGTTGTGTACTAAAAATGTTTGTGGCTAGTTGTATTTAAGGTTTTGTTGTTCTCTGACAAGAGTAGAAGAACAGTATGCTTAAAAAATTTTTTCTTATAGTTGAATCCACTGTGTAATGCCAAACACATATATTTAGGGATACTAATGCTTAGATGTTTTATATTATTTTTAAAAAGAAAAAAAACACCCTCTCAATTTAGGAATCCCAAGCAGCAATTTGGATGGCAATATTTTACTTTTAAGACTTAAAAACTACTCGTATGGCATTTGCCATAAAATACTATTTGAGAGATGCTAGCTCTTGATGTTATTTAAACCTCTAAGTCTTTGTTTCTCCATCTAAACCAGCAGTTCTTAACCTTCCTAATGCCGTGACCCTTTAATACAGTTCCTCATGTTGTGGTGACCCCCAACCATAAAATTACTTTCATTGCTATTTCATAACTGTAATTTTGCTACTGTTATGAATCATAATGTAAATATCTGATATGCAGGATGTATTTTCATTGTTACAAATTGAACGGTCTTTGTTTCTCCATCTAAACCAGCAGTTCTCAACCTTCCTAATGCCATGATCCTTTAATACAGTTCCTCATGTTGTGGTGACCCCCAACCATAAAATTACTTTCATTGCTATTTCATAACTGTAATTTTGCTACTGTTATGAATCGTAATGTAAATATCTGATATGCAGGATGTATTTTCATTGTTACAAATTGAACATAATTAAAGCATAGTGATTAATCACAAAAACAATATGTAATTATATATTGTGTTTTCTGATGGTCTTAGGCGACCCCTGTGAAAGGGTCGTTCGACCCTCAAAGGGGTCACAACCCACAGGTTGAGAACCGCTGATCTAAATGTATGGATAACAACACCCATCCTGCTCTGAGATAACGTATCTGAAAGAGTATTATAAAGTATAAACAACTGAAGAGGTGTGAGATGTTAGTACAGCCAGGGTCTCACTGTCCAAACATAGGATTTGTGAGAACAAAGGCACTTCTTCCAAAAATTAAGGCCTGTCCAATTGATAAACATGGGAGTTTCTGAAAAACAGACCTCTGTGCAGCACAGCGGTTCACTAATTGTTAACTTGGACTTGATCTCCTTGCATCCTTCCTCTCTCATTTTAAGTAAGCTTTTGGGGCTTCTGTGCCTCAGATAGTTTTTACTGAAATGAAAGCAGAGGCTACCCGAATTAAGTGTTTTTCCTGTCCCAGGAAAACCATTGCTCATTGAAAAGAGGAAGGGAAGTATCTTAGTGACGGATGGGAGAGGTGAATGCTTTTGAAGACAAGGAAATGAGGAGAGAGTGGGAAAGGGGGAGAGACCTTCGGATCCCTTGGGCACCTGAGATTTAGAACCACTCCTTGGCTGTGTCCCAAGGAAGTAGCAGACCTATAAGCAGACCTCGGGAGAGCAAGATTCTAACAACAACAAACATAGTGAGAAAACCTTCTGGGACCACTGCAGGCTTGAATAAGGACTGGAGTGATCAACTGTCTCAATTTGCCTAGCACAGCCCCTGGGACGTGGGACTTGTGGCACTAAAACCAGAAGAGTCCTGGGAAAAATAGGATGGGTTGGTTACCTGAGGGGAAATAAGTGGCAGCCATGATGCAGTAGAGACCAGAAATCCTTCTTCGGCTCTGTGGGCACCATGTATGCCTTCCCCAGCTGGGAGTCGCCTATGGAGAGCAGGGTATTCCAACCAGGACTGAGTGTTTGGGGCAGTCAGGTTCAACTTTAAGTTTTTTAAAGGAAACAGAAAAGAAATGTTTTTGCATACAATAGCTTGGGCACTAAAATTCATATTTTATACACAGGTTAAATAAATCAACCAAAAAAATCACTTAACAAAGCTTTGTGGCCAGATATATTTTGGAATTCAGAACTCTTTGGATTTTAGAAAGATATTATGGGATATGTTCTTTATAATATATGGCAGCTCTAATACAATACTCCATAGTCAAACACATTGATATTTCTATAGAAATATTAATATTTATATTAAATGAGTTAAATAACAATAAATAGGCTTAGTTCCGGCCAGCTTGTGCTCTCAAATGAGTTCAAATGAGTTCAGGTTAGTTTAGATTTTGCCGCCAAGTTAATTAGTTTTCAGAAGTTTTAGTATCTTGGAACTATGGTTAATGAATGGAGTGTTGCTATATTTATAAATATTTATAAAGATATGTCCTCAATTTATTATAATGTTGGCTGTAAAAAAATAAAACCTGCCCCTGTTTACCAATATTGACTTAAGATTCTGGAGGATTTATGAATATCAAATACTACTTAACATACTTATAGAACTTATCAATCCCTAATATTGGAGTAGATAATGCATTTAAATGACAATATGATGCAAGATTCAAATGTTTTATTTACACATTATAGATTTTTATTCAGACAACCAAAGTGTGATGATCACAATTTAAAATAGCTTTCCATAAAGATCCATTGAAATGTTGGATTTGCTTGCCTTAATAATGAAGAAGTAAGATATACCACACCTTCCAGAATTGCTACTTCCCATCAATAAATCAACAAACAACAAGTGCTGGAAAGGACATAGACAAAAGGAAACCCTAGTTCACTGCTGGTGGGAATGCAGAATAGTACAGCCACTGTGGAAAACAGTATGGAGTCTCCTCAAAAAATTAAAAGTGGAACTGCTTTTTGACCCAGCAATCCCACTTTTGGGAATATGTTCTAAGAATCCCAAAACACCAATCAGAAAGAATATATGCACCCTTATGTTCATAGCAGCACAATTTGAAATAACCCAAGTGCCCATCAGTAGATGGGTGGATAAAAAAGCTGTGGTACTTTTACATCATGGAATACTGTGCAACACTTATCCTTTGCGACAGCATGGGTGGACCTGGAGAGTATTACGCTAAATGAAATAAGCCAGTTAGAGAAATATAAGTATCACATGATCTCACTTATAAGTGGAATCTAATGAACAAAATAAACAGATAAACAAAATAGGTCAGAGACATGGATGCATGGAACAAACTGACAGATCTTAGAGGGAAGCCGGGTAAGGGGACAGGAAGAGATTAACCAAAGAACTTATAAGCACACTAGAGACCCAGTGCATGAATTTGTGCATGGGTGGGGGCCAGCCAGCCCAGCCCCAATTAGCAGATCAAGGCTGGGCCTGTTGGAAGGAGGAGGTGGCTGGAGGTTGGCCGGCTGGCCTGCCCTGATAGGATCAGGGCCTGATCAGGGCCGGACTGGCTGGGGGGAGGGGCCATGGGTGATTGGCTGGTGTGCCCTGCCCCCAATTGGGGTGGGGGCCAGTTGGGGGCAGGGCCAGCACTGGGGAGGGGCTGTGAGTGGTGGGCCAGCTGGCCCCAACCCTAAATGGGGATGGGGGAGGGGTCATGGGAGGTTGGCTGGCCAGCCCCACCCCCGATTGGTGTGGGGGGAGCCAATCGGGGGTGGAGCTGGCTGGGGGAGTGGCTGCGGGCTGATCAGGGTGGTGGGGGCTGATCAGGAGTGGGGCTGGCTGTGGGGAGGGACTGTGGATGGTGAGCTGGCTGGCCCTACTCCTGAATGGGGTCGGGGGAGCTGATCGGAGGCCAGCAGCCTGGGGGCGGGGCCGTAGGAGGTGGAACCAACAGCCTTGTCCTTGATCGGAGTCAGGGGGCCAATCGGGGACAGAGCTGGCTGTGGGGAGAGTCTGTGGGCTAATTTGGGTGGTGGGGGTCCATTGGGGGCAGGGCCTGCCAGGGGGAGAGCCTGCAAGAGGTTGGTCAGCTGACCCTATCCCCTGTTGGGGTAGGGGGCAATCAGGAGTGGAGCCAGCCAGGAGGAGAGGCTGTGGGCCAATGTGGGTGGAGCTGGCCGAGGCAGGGGTGGCAAGGCCATGGGGAGGTTGGCTGGCTGGCCCCTCCGCCTGGTCTGGCCAGTTCACTGGCCTCAGTGGGCATCATAGCGACCAGTTGTTCTGGTAATTACGGTGTTCTGGTCGCTGGCTTTTTATATATATAGATATGCATAGCCTATGAACACAGACAATAGTGTGGTGTAGGGCAGGGACTGGGAGGAGAGGGTAAAAGAGGGGAGAAATGAGGAACATCTATAATACTGTCAACAATTTTAAAAAAGGAAAAGAAAAAGTAAGATATATTACCTTGAGTGATACTGAACTACAGGATGATGACCTGTACGTTTTCTCCAGGGCTTTCGGCCAAAATAGTTTTGTTTAATGTCTCTGTGGAGGCAAAGTCAAAGGCATTGGTTTACAAACTGCCATTAGGACTCTACAGAAATAATAACAATAGCAATAATAGCAACAACAACAATAATAATAACAATGCATTTGTTTGTAAGCCTGTAAGGTCTGGTTATTGTGAGAACATTTAATTATGTGCAAGCACAGTCATTCTCCGTCCTGACTCAAATAATTATTTTCAGGGCCTGGAGAGCTGCGCCAAATAAGTTTACAGTGTCTAAAACTTTGGTGGTTTCATTATTATTCTTCACTAGAAAGATAGCCCAGATCTAATTTATTCAGAGCTTTGAAGATAAGATTCAGCGTCAGCATCAAATTCAGTTGTAGATCAGTATAAGTGAAAGAAGCACTGGCTCATTAATCATAATTCTTAGATTTTCCTTTCCACAGGGAAAGCCTTGGGGAAAGAGAAGGCATCTTAGACATTTCCTCTCTAATGAAACCATGCATAACGTATATCAAAATTGGTCTTGATGTCCACGTTTGCACCTATCTTATTTTGCCATATAACATGCAATTTCTCAGTCTAATCACATATGATGGTTTGTAAAACTTGATGCTTTGGGTAGGTGTTTTTTTTCTTCATTTCATGTGTTTTTCAAAGGCTTCCAAATCAATCTTCTTGTTGAAATCATCTATTCTGTCTTTTGAAATCTCCTTGTGTCAGACATTCATTTCCATTCCTTCCATTTCGATATTCATGACAAGCCCAATACATGCACTGAAATCTGAAATATTTATGTGTAGACAACACTGTGCCTCTAATTACTGCAAATGAGGCTCCTTGTCTCTTTCATGGTATCTCCTCAGAGAGGGAATGTGTGAAGAGCTGTGGTAATCATTTTTTTTTCAGCTCCTTTAAGACCTTCATAAAAACTCTCTTCACACCAACTACCCAGTGGCAAATGCATTTAACATTCCCTGTGGCCTCTGCCCCACCGGTGTGCCTTGTGGAGGCTGCCAGGCCTGGTCCCTTGGCTTACAACGCTCCTATGACTTGTGGGCCACATCCAGGGCCCTGAAAACTGGAGGAAATTCAGCAACTGGAAGATGAACAGACAAAGCTGCCTTTTCGTTATGCATATTGGCCAATTTTGCTTTCTTTTATGCTCTAACGTTTAGTGGACTAAGAAGATCAACACTGTTCTTCTTGCCAAATTTCCCCAGGATTCCAGCTAACACTAACCCCAACACACACAAAAAAAACCACACAAACAAAACCAGAATGAAAACACATGCCACATTTTTAGGCTCACTATTAAATGTAATAACTGATTTCTTCAAGCCTTGGGCATGTAAGTCTGTATTTCTTTTCATTGTCAATCCATAATTAATCACCCTATAGAAAAAGAAATCACAGAGAAGTGAAAAGTCATGGAAATGTACCAATTATGAGTAAATTATATTTTGTTATTTTGTGGTATACGTCCCAAACCATCCACACTGCAGTTCAAGCTGAAACCTCAGTGGGAGGTTTCTATTTTCAAAGCCTGCTTGTTGTTCATAAGAATGTTACTATAAGTAAGAGATAGTTAGATTTCCTTAAGTAGCGCTTTTGTTAAAAAATGACTTTCCATCCTGTAACAGTTGATGCCATCAGCACCCAACAAAAGATGACTCTTTATTCTTTAAATTCGATCATATACTCAATACTGTGGAATAAACCCACAAGGAACTGGTGTGTGTAGACCATAGAAGCACTTTGAGGTAGTGAAGTCCTGGAGTGAAGATTGGCCGAACCTCCATCTTTATCAGCATCTCATCTGATTGCCCTCCACAGGATTGATTTCTATGTATCAACCTGGAAAGAAAATATAGCTTTCTTGTCGCTGTAGCATCTACTGTGCTTCTTTCTTTCCCATTGGGAACCAACTATTTCCTTTAGAACTTTAGAAACAATGAGATCAGGCAGCCCAGAGACTAAACGAGGGCATGAGTGGGGGGTTGGGGAGGGAATGGGGGGATAAAGACACATATGTAATACCTTAATCAATAAAGAAAAAGAATTTTAAAGAAATTCGGAAAATAAATAAATAAAAATAAACTAATAGGAATATAACAACTAAGGTGTTCTAGATAGCCATCAAGTTGAAAAGAACAAGAACAAAAATTATCTAAAGGACCAATGCCAGGGGCTACAACTAATGTGAATCATTAGTCTTAAGTCTTAAAGTTTTCTTTGTATCTCCTACTTGTGATAAGTCCATAAATGGTAATACCTGAATTAGCTGTGCTTTGAGTTTTCCCTGCAAACATAGAACATTTGGCGTTCTTTTTCTTTCTCCCACGTAGAAAATTGGAAGCTTCCACCTGTTACCTTGAAAATTAGGTCATCCATCTTCTCATAAAAACCTAAGTGGAACCAGAATTAATATTTTAAGAAAAATATTTGTTGCAATTGTTGCATCAATACCAAACAGGTATTTTAGAACTGAAATTCCTAGAGAAATAAAACACCTGCAAGGAACCACCCCACCCAAACATGCTTCAGAATAGCAATTAGTGTTCAGGGAGATGATCTTTAAGTAATGATATGAACTGCCCTTAAGTGACTCCTCAAGTGCTACCTTGTCTGGAGGCTGCAGCCTTCCCCACTGAACATTGACAGAGAGCATTGATGCTGGTATCAACCTACTGTCAAACCGCTGGAAAATGCATCGGTCCCTTGTCCTCAATAGCGTAGGAAACAATGCACTTTAAAAACCTGTGTCTTCAGGTACAGATTTATGTGACAGGTGGGCTAGGGTAATAAACTTTGTTCTGCTTATGGATGTAATCCAAGCACCTAGAACAGTGCCCAGAACATAGAGGATATTCAATAAGTGAATGAAAGGAGGACCTTCAAGGTCATAGAAGACCACCCTAGCCAAGTGGTATTTCCTTGGGTTACCATTTCTAGCTTTCCTGCGTTGTTTCTGGCCTGTTCCTCTATCTCCACAGAAGAAAAAAAAATGGAATTTTTGGGGGTACAAGTATGGGGTAGAATTGCTTATTCACAGGGCATGTGCTTAATTACCATTCTACACTGTAATTATTTGCTTGTCTACCTTCTCCAGGGCTGATGTATCCATTAAGCAAAGTAGGCACGCACGCACAGACACACACACACACACACAAAGCAACAAAAACAAAAAACACACCCACAAAACCTTTCAGGTTGGAGTAATATATATATTAGAATACAAAAATGTCATCTTCATTTCAGCTGTTATAAAATACCACTTTAAATATTATTTAGTGGAGGAAGAGGCCCATGAAGGCAAAAGTGCCTAGGGCCCATGGAAGTCATTCTCCTGACCCCATCTCCATTAGGTCATGAGCTCATTGTGCTTTATGAGAATCGTGTTTTGTTGTTGTTGTTTGTCTTTGTAAACTTGCAACCTAGCACAAGATCTGGCAAACATTTGGTGCTTAATATATGTTTGAGGAACGACTAAAACAAATCTCATGGATATGCATTCTTAATGAAAGTCAGCCAGAAAAAAAAAATATTGGACATTACTATGATTTAAATGCAACAGAGGAAGCAGACAGGAAAGGGCTGATGAAAGAAACTTACAGAAGGTCATTTTTTTTAGGAATGGACTGCCAATGGAGGGTGAGGATGCCTCCAAGGAGGCTTGGAAAGTGAGAGGCTAAAGCCAAGGAGTTGTGGAGCGGGATCTGGGGGAGCTTCTGTAACACGTGGGTGCTGAGTCCGTATTTGGCAGGTGAAGATGTATTTTCTGGCAGACTAATGACTAATGGATTTGAGTGCTAGAAGTGCTCTTAACAGCTATATTAGTCCAACTTCTCATTTTACAGATGAAAAGAGGAAACCCTGTTAAATTATTGGGAAGTGCTCTTTCCACTGCTCCACCAACTCCTACAATGATCAGAATTGTATTTGCAAGGCAGGGTGGTGAGATGAACAACAAACATGACATTCGTGTGCTTATTGTGCAATTGTATAATACACATGATGTGAGCAATTCCACCTGTAAGTAATAAGAGAGTCGTTTTTAGAAATCTTAGATCTATAAGATTTTTTTCAGGTCACAGAATGGGACATTTTAATTCCTTATTTCTCTCAACTCCATTGCAGCTCTGCTTGGTCACCTCTCAAGTAAGAAGTCTGACCATAACGGTGTTATGAAATTAGATGTCTAAAAGCACATGTAGCCAAATCTGCCTAAAGTGAAACCAGAACCCAGAACCTCTCTCTGACCATCAACAGAACAAGAGGAAGAAGATTATAAACAAAGTAAAGGAACTCTCCCACTATTAAGCAGAAAAACAATTTGAAGGTCACTGAAGGTGCTCTCATCCTTGCACCACAATCAGTAGGCTGAGTCCACTCTGATTACAAAAACAGCCTGATTCTGCAGGATCCCTTTGAGGCTTTCTTTCATTCCTAGGTGACAGCTGGAAAACTGCATCCAAATGTCTAACCCATCTTGAGTCATCTGACAAATGACTGAGAAGCTATTCTGCACCAATTGCAGTCTAGAATATGGAGATGCAAGGATGACATTTGGAACCTGTCCTCGGAGCTTGTGGTGCAGTGGAAGGGCCACCCCAGGGGAGGAAGAACCAGCAGGATGGTGTTCTGGTCGTGATCACGGTGTTCAGATGACTTGGCTCCATTCTGCCTTTAGAAGATTCTTATATGAGTTAACACTTGGGAGGTTTCAGAAGAACATCAATTCCCCACTGTGAGCCAAAATTGAGGAAGCTAAAATGGAAGGGAATTAAGGCGAAGAGAGTAGGGGTGAGGATGGGAGATGGGGAAGGCATTGCCATCTAAGAAGTTCTTAAGGACATTCCAGATCACTAGAAGCCATGACAGGAACTAAACTTCATTCTCCAGAATCTGAGATTAGCTTCATTGTGCAATTTACCAGATGAGAGACCTGCCTGGTTAGTGCTTTGGGCATCCTCACAGAATCAACCAACACTTGGGTTATACCACCTGATAGAAAGGAGGAGGCTTCTACTTTCCAGATGCAGATAGTTATCACCACGTATGGATGAGGTAGGGATGAGAACCCTGTCATTATCTCCACTTTAGAAACGTTAAGTCACTCTTCAATAAACTAACTCCTACTCCAGGTTCTTGGGAGGCAGACCCATTACTATTAATTATTAAGGTCCCAAAGTTCCACAAACCCTCTTCCCCATTGAATTCACTTATGCAATATGAGCAGATTAATTTTTCTAAAATTCCAATTTCAGTATGTCATTTCCAGAGTCCAAAACATTCAGTGGCTCCTCATGGCCAATAGAAAAAGAATAAACTCTTTACCTGACATTAGAGATTCACCTATTATTTCAACCTAACTACTCACTGCTCCATCTTGCAGGCATGCTATGAGATCTACTCAGGAACGTCACAGCATATCATACACACAGTCATCTTCACACCTTGCTTACACTCTTCTTAATTTGTGAAAATTCACCCTTTCTCTCTGCCTATTCATGCATGCATTCATTCATTCATTCATTCATTTACTAGAAACCCAGTACACAAAATTTGTGCACTGGGGGAGGGGGGCAGGTCCCTCAGCCCAGCCTGAGCCCTCTCACAGCTGGGGACATCCCTCTCACAGTCCGGGACCACTCATTCCTTGCCACCCGCCTGCTTGCTGCTCCTTACCACTTAACTCACTGATTCTTAGCGCTGCTCCTTAGCGCTGCCCCTTAGCGCTGCCGTGGAGGTAGGAGAGGCTCCTGCCACCACCGCTGCACTCGCCAGCCATGAGCTCAGCTTCTGGCTGAGTAGCACTCCCCCTGTGAGAGCACACTGACCACCAGGGGGCAGCTCCTGTATTGAACACCTGCTCCCTGATGGTCAGTGCACATCATAGCAACTGGTCGTTCTGCTGTAAGGGTCACTTAGGCTTTTGTTATATAGACTAGAGGCCCAATGAACAAAATTCGTGCAATAGTAGGTCTCTGCAGCCCCGGCGGCTGCCTCAGCCCTCGCAGCCACAGCTTCATCTGGAAGGTCGTCCGGATGGTCATTCTGCTGTTCAATTTGCATATTATGCTTTTATTATTATAGTTTGGGCAAATATTTGTGGTGCATCTTCTCTGTTTCAGAAAATTTATTAGGTTTTGGGGATCCAGAGATGAGCAAGAAAAGAAGAATGAATAATAGAAAAAGTTAAAAGTTTCTGCAGCCGGATGATGGTGGTGTTTAGGATGGTTCCTAATGCAGTTTTGAGCTTTAGCTTTGACAAGTGCTATGCAGAAATACAAAGCCTAATGATGACGTGTAACAGGAGCATCTTATCTCATTTGATGGGTCATGGAAGATTTCCCTAAGGGAGTAATTTTTTTATATGAAATGTAAAAAATTAAGAGGATTTAGCCAGACAATAGAGCATTCCATAAATAAAGAACCACATATGTAGCACCTTAAGGCATGCCCAGATCCCACCCATCCTGAAAGTTACAGCTTAATTTGCAACTTCTCCTGAAGTTTTTCCTGACCTCTGGAGTGTATGATGAAGAACCACTTGCTCTTCTGAACTTGCCAACACTCTAATTCCATACCACTTCCCTAAGCTTTTAAGTCACAGTTGGTGCCACATTTTATTTTCTCACCTGGATTAGATCAAGGCAGAGCCATGCTTCAAGTGTCTTATAATCCTTATGAGCATCTTGCTCCTAATAGAAGCTCAATAAATATTAATTAAATGTATGTGTATATACATGAATGAATGAGTGAGTGAATGAATGAATGAATGAATGAATGGGCTTGGTCAGTTAAGATTGCCTACATGGCCTTTATTGAGCCTTAGCAGAGGGTATTGCAGCAATACAGAAGATACTGTATTATTGACCTTTAAAACTAAAAAAATTCACTGGCTATTTACCTCATTAAATCAAGCCTTACCCCAATATCACCCAACGAACCATGGAGATGGATGAGTGGTCAGAAAGTATGGGCTCTATTCATTGTGCTGTGAGGATTCTTCTTCTCTACATAATAAGTGTTAGATTGTATAAATAATTCCCAAGAAAATTTCAAAATGGAATGGGCTGAGTTCTGTTGGATACAATGCATTCTTAGTAAAAGAGAAATCACCTTAACTAGCCTCTGGGAGCCAGAACCCTTCAATAGGAACCTACTAAAGGATGTGTGACCAATGGACCCCCTGACAGCTAAGCTTTTCACCAACCAAAATTTATAATTAATATTATGCCCCAGTTTGCAGCAAATTCTCCTTGCCCTGCCTCCACACCTGCCAAGATTTTTATCTCAAAAGCTTCCTGCTTCCTCCATCTTTATACCTCAACCTCCTTGTACCCCCACCTTCTAACTCTGTCACAAGTTATATTTTTTTCTCAAGAAAATTTCAAAATGGAACATACACAGTTCCTTTGGGATACAACAGCAATCATCTCAATGAGTTTCTTGTTCATACTTACATCTGAAAGCTGGCAATAATCGGGAGACAATATAATCATAGGGAGGTATCTTACCCAGAAATGGCACAGGAGAATTGAACTATTTACACCTCAGCCTCTACTCTCTGAGTTTTCCCATTCTCTGGATTTTAGATGAAATACCAGAATGAGGAGCATTTTGCATAAGTAGCAATATTATCTTTGCTGTGGGTTCCAAGCCAAAAGACACCCAACTAGACATGGCATAAAGAAAGACCCAATGAGACAAAAGAGTGTAGCTTATTCTATAGATACTTTTGAACAGCTGCTAAGTTGCATATTCTGCACTGGGCACGAGAAATACAAAGGTAGAATAAAATATTGTCCTTTACTTGAAGGAGCTTGTGATCTAGAAGGGTAGAACCAGACACTTCAACATATGATCACTACATGGTATGGTGAGAGGGAGGGAATGAGAAGTAAGAGGCCTTTATTCATCTCAGGGCAGAGTAGGAAGGTAGGGTGGTCTAGAGCAGTGGTCAGCAAACTGCGGCTCACGAGCCACATGCAGCTCTTTGGCCCCTTGAGTGTGGTTCTTCCACAAAATACCGACTTCTGCACATGGGCCATGAAGTTTCATTCGCTCTGTACATGCGCGCCCACACGTGGTATTTTGTGGAAGAGCCACACTCAAGGGCCAAAGAGCCGCATGTGGCTCTCGAAGCCACGGTTTGCCGACCACCGCTCTAATCCAATAGGATTCTGAAATGGATATACTGATGGATTAAAAATAGATCATATTGTCACATAGCTACATAAAAAGTTCCACTTAAAAAGAGGTCACTGTGTTTCTGAGAAATTACTTAATTTCTGGCCTAATAGATCAAATACATGAAGATCCCACAGCACAAATGAAGGCAAAGAAAGATGAGCTTTGATTAATTTAATCACTCAAAACTGACGATGCACACAGCTGTTTGCTCAAATCCTGAACTTTGATGAAAGCTTTTGTGAATTTTTCAGGACAGCATTTCTCAAGCTTAGTACTATTAACATTTGGGACTGGATAATTCTTTGTTGTGGGAGCTGCCTCGTGCATTATAGGATTTTAGCCTCTACCAACTAATTCCAGCAGCATCTTCCCCCATTTCCCCCTCCCAATTGGGACAAGTCAAAATGTCTCAAATTACTAAATGTCTCTTTGGGGATAAAATCACCCCATTAAGAACCACTAGTTTAGAAGAAAATTTATGTTGGAGAAACCAAGATGGCGGCATAGGTAAACACCTGAAATTGCTGCCTCACACAACCACTTCAAAAATACAACTAAAAGACAAAACAGACATCATCCAGAACCACAGGAAGGCTGGCTGAGTGGAAATTCTACAACTAGAAGAAAAGAGAAAAGCACACAGATTCAGAGGAGGTGCAGCAGTAAAATGCAGAGTTACGGAAAGGGCTGGCAACTGAGGATGCAGCTGTCTTACACCTGAAAGCTGCCTCACACAACCACTTCAAAAATACAACTAAAAGACAAAACAGACATCATCCAGAACCACAGGAAGGCTGGCTGAGTGGAAATTCTACAACTAGAAGAAAAGAGAAAAGCACACAGATTCAGAGGAGAGGTGCGGAAGTAAAGTGCAGAGGTACGAAGGCTCGAGCGCACTCGGAAAGGGGCTGGCAATGGAGGACGCTGGTGTCTTTTGCAATCAAAAGGGAGTCTCAAGCTCCCGAGGGCTTTGAACTCCAGTTCCAAGTGAGACTCTGGGGACCCAGACTCATATGTTGAGAAACTGGACTGTATGGCAT
>NW_006283548.1:315379-316110 GCF_000327345.1 Myotis davidii
CGGGGTGTGGGTGGTGTGGGAAGAGACTGAACAAAAATTGTGCACCTATGGATGAGGACAGTGGGGGGAGGAGGTAAAGGCAGAGGGTGGGGTGGGAACCGGGTGGAGGGGAGCTATCAGGGGAAAAGGAGGAACAACTGTAATAATCTGAACAGTAAAGATTTAATTTAAAAAAGGAGAACCACTAGTTTAGTATGTTTAGTACAAATGAGCACAAAGACAATCATGTCTCTTTTTTCCCCAAGATTATGAGTTCCTATTTAAGGCTATGTGTAATAATGGGGACTTGCCATCATTATTATATAGCCAAGTCTTTTCTTAGACAATTTCTACTTGAGAACCAGTGATAGTTATGGCAGAAACTTCTAACTTTTTCTTTTATTCATACTTATTTTCTCATTCACCCTAAAAAAATAACCCCTGATTTCTAGGTGGGCATCCACCAAGAATAAGCCATCTCCCAATCTTGCCAATGGACTTTAAGCAAAATTAGTGTGCCCCATTTTCTGAAATGTCCTTCAAAAGAGGACACGAGCCCTTCTTCTAATCCTTGTTTCTGCCGCTTCATGTGAGTGCAGTTGCTGGAGTTCCAGCAGCCGTATCTGATTATGAGGTGACCTTGGGAATTGAAGCCACATGAGCTGGGACAACAGATAAAAAATGTTGACACTGTGATGGGGCCCGATTAGCTAGGAACTGCTGCCTCCAGCTACTATATGAGATACTGGTAG
>NW_006283548.1:316175-336773 GCF_000327345.1 Myotis davidii
CTGTTACTTTCAGCGGAACCTGGTATTAACCAATACAATTACCTAAGGTAAACATCCATACTCTGGTTTCTCTTCAGATTGTATAAATCTTTTGCCTTTTACTAAGGTAAACATCCTATATTATAAAAGGCTAATATGCAAATTGCCCCCACAGGTGGGATTTTGACTGACCAGGAGTTACACGTGTGCTGACCACTCAGGGCGGTGCAGAACATGGCAGGCATCGGCTTCCTCCTGGTAGGCGGGGACAGCAGGCAGCCAGGGGAAGGGACGCCTGGCCTGCAGCTGGCAGCTGCTAGGGACCCTACCCATGCACGAATTTCATGCACTGGGCCTCCAGTTTATTATATTTGCAAAAGTCTCTGAGCCATTATCTTCCTCCTTTTAGCAAGTTTGATCAGCTGTTTCATTGAGATATTTATAGAAAACCCATCTTATCATCTCTTCCTCTGTTACAGTACACAATACAGGTTTGTTATTTCAGTAACAACCCTCCCACTGCCTTTAACTGTATTATTTCAGTCAGTCAGTTACACCAGATACACTGTTGCCACCCAGTTACTAAAAGTTTATCTCTCCTTACACCTATCAGACACACAGAATGAAATGATAATGCCTAATAATGGCAGAGTTGCAAGAAAAAGTATGTACTCATAGATTTCTGGTGAAAATGTGACATTTTGTCATATTTTAAACAGCAACTTAATAATAGCTAGTAGACTTAAAAATACATATACTCTTTCACCCAACTGTCTACTCCTAAGATGTAAAATCAATATTAATGAAGGATATATGTATAAAGATATTTCATGCATTTTACCCACAGTAGAAAAAAATGGAGAGGGAATACCTCTCATAAAATGAAGGGCTGAATAAATTTCAGAGCCATCAGCATATAGTTAGTATTTAATACCAAGGGCCTAGACAAAACTGCTTAGGAGATGAATGAAGAAAGAAAAGAGAGATTTGAGAACTGAGTTCTGGAGCATGCAACATGAAGGGGTCAGGAAGATGCAGAGGATCCAGCCAAAGAAAAGGAGAAGCAGCGGCCAGTGAGGAAGGTGGAGAATAAGGAGAGTAGTTGACCAACAGCCAGGAGAAGAAAGAGTTTCAAGAAGGATGGAGTGATCGACTGTGCCAAATGCTGCCAAGAGGCTACGTAAGGTGAGGACAAAGAAGGAATCATTTGATGAGGCAACGTGGAAATCACTGAAGATACTGGCAAACACAGTATCCATGGATTAGTGGAGACAACAGCTTGAGAGGAGAAAGCTCAAGAGAGAATAGAATGTGAGGAAATGAAGAGAGCAAATATGCACAGTTCTGGATTTTTGGAAAGGAGTAGAGGGAAATGGTTCCATGGATTTACCAAAGGTATTTTGCTTTTAGAAGCAAATCAATGCAGCATGTTTTAAAAGAAATGATCTAGCATAGAGGGGAAATGCATGATTCAAGAAAGAGGGGACAGTTGCAGGGTCAAGGTCATTGACTTATAGAAAGGCGTGTCTCAGACAAGAGCCAGGACCATGTACCCACTCTGAACCAGGGGAAGGCAGAATAAATAGGCAGTTATGACAGCACATTTGTTGGTGGGATGAGAGAAAATTCTCTTTGATTGCTTTGGTCAACATCCAACTGAAACCAGAACTGCCCAGCGTATGTCATCAATGCACAGACTCATGGGTTAGATACATGCTTATGGCAGTAAGCCACTAAAATAGGGATGATGTGTTATATGATGTTGTGGTGGCAATAGATAATTGATGCAAGGATTGTTCCATATCAGTACATATAGAGTTGCCTCATTTTACAAAATGACTACATACAATATTATACTGTGTGTGCCTTATTTTATTCTACCATTTCCCTCTTACTGTTTATTTCAGCTATTACTATAAACAATGCTCCAAGAAGCATCTTCCTACATGTATCCTTGCTCATACATGAATCTGTACAAAGAATTTCTAGAGGTGAGATTTCTGGATCAAAGTGTATATGCAATGATAATTCTAATAGATACTGGCAAAATGCATTGTACAGAAAAGATCAATTTACATGACTGACAAAAATGTATGAATGCCTATTTCCATGTCTCCTCATGTTATTTATTCTTTGCCAATATGGTAGGTAAAAACTGCCCCTTAGTGTCAGTGTCATTGTTACCCCTCTTACCGTGCAGTCCTAAAATGGATCTACCATCCCTCCTGGTTCCCACCTGCTCTGAGGAGCACCCATTTCACAACGGCCATCCCCACCTCAGCAGGCGCAGAGACTTCCTAGCCTCACACCTCTTCCCAGTGGTTATATTTGGTTAATGTTCTCCCTGTGTTGACAGGTTCTCCACTGAATTCAGTATGTTATGACTAATGTAACATGAGAAAAATAGGGGAAAGATTCCACATATTTTCAGAGACATGAGTTATGTTTCTGATTGTTCATGATAAATGGGAATGTTGAAGGATAGCTGGAAGAGGCTAAAAAGGAAGAAGGAAATGAAAAAGAGACAGATGATGGGAGAAATAGGTTTTTCTGAAGTTCCTTTGACTTCTACTGTATTTCCTAACTTCAATGTCTCAAGAGATTTGTGTGTTAAGTGCTATGTACTTTAAAATATTTCAGCACAGCTCTAGCCAGTTTGGCTCAGTGGACAGAGTATCAGCCTATGGACTGATGGTCCCAGGTTCGATTCCAATCAAGGGTACCTCAGTTGCAAGCTTCTCCCCGGCCCAGGCCCTGGTCAGGGCTATGTGTAGGAGGCAACTAATCGATGTGTTTCTTTCACATTGATGTTTCTTTCTGTCTTTCCCTCTCTCTTTCACTCTCTCTAAAAATCAATGGAAAAATATCCTCGGGTGAGGATTCAAAAAAAAAAAAAGTAGAGTTCTTGGAGGTAGAGTTTGAGCACTTTTATATCTGCCCAATCCCCATACTACTATTTCAAACATATATTCAGAATCTGTAATAATAAAAGCACAATATGCTAATTAGACCGATAGCCGAACTACCTTCTGGATGAAGTTGGGGCTGGGAGGGCTGAGGGCAGCCACTGCAGCTGCAAGGGCCGAGGGCAGCCTCCACGGCTGCAAGGGCCAAGCCCCTTACGAATTTCGTGCGTCGGGCCTCTAGTATTTATGTAATTATTCGATGTGCTTTATAATCTTAAACAGTGGAACAAGGAGGAAAAGGTTTACTTATGGGTAAGCATAAGTAATTTGACCTTAACCCAAGGCTAAAAATATTGGAAGCATTTCTAATTTTGCCATAGGTTTCTCAGCTTTATTACTTTGTACTCACAGGGCAATTATCTTTGATAGTGGTTTCTAATAGTTAAGCATTGTTCTTTTGTACATCTAACAGGATTGCATTTGTAATGATAACTCTCTCTAGAGTCAATGGGTCTTTGGAAAGAGAGTGTGGATGACTGAAGAGAATGGATGGAGTCCCACCAAGGACAAAGTAGTGAAGCCTAATGCAGCCTTTTATCTTCTCCATTAAATGGCCATGCAAATAAGTGGCTCAAGTAAGACAACCTTCTTGAAACTGATATGATTTCCTGGAGGGCTGGGGAAAGCATAATGTCTTTAGGCTCTGAGTGGAAACCCTTAAATAAAAGCACTAAATTGAAAAGATGTATTTAAATTCAGCTGTTCATTGTCTTTTCAATTCTATCACTTTTCCACTTAATGTATTTTTTTTCTTTCACACAGAATAAGGCTTAGTTATGAAGAAAAGAGACTGGCAGGAGACACAACCCAGCCATTCAGGTCTTCTAATGGTCTCATCAGATAATCAGAAAACATTGGTGCCATTGAGAGAGCACAGTGTGGGGTGGGGGTGGGGGTGGATGAAAGCCTGATGACATGGCCACAGGCTCTGGCTGGGCCTGAGCTGTGATTCTGCCACAATCTTTTCGACCAATCCACTCAAACAATTGTTTTCTTCTTCCCCAAGCCACCACTTATTTGATTGAACTGAGAAACAAATGGTTGTTTTGACTCTGGCTCTAGCCCAATGGTAAATTAAAGTTTGCATTTTGCTATAGTTAAGTTCAATTCGCTACTAAATTGACATTCGGCTTGAGATACAAAGCAGCTACAAATTATGTTCTGAAACCAGTAGCTCATTGTCAACTTATTTTGGCTCTAGAAATAAGCCAGACATGTAAAAATAGTGTCAGCTACATACTTTCGCTTAAAAATTCCAAGCGGCCAGTGATCCTTTTCTTGTTTTTCTTTCACCGCTGGTTTTTGAGGGATTTTTGCTTGTTTTTTGGGTTTTTTAAATTGTTATGATAAATTATCCTTGGAGTAGTTGATTCTGGTCCATTTATTTTGGTTCACAATCACCAGGTATTCTATTCTTGAGTGATTCTTCTTATCTTTCCCATCCTTGCCTCTTCATCTGCCAAGGAACTAAAGCAAACATGTCAAACTCAAAGGCTAAAATGGGCTAAATAAACCAGGTTTAAGTTTATGTGGGCCACAAAAAACAAAAGCTTCAATTTTCATAGAAACGTAGGTTTATTTCAATAGAGACATGCTGAATACAAAGGGCTGAAATAAATGAGTCATCAATAACATAAAATAATAGAAAATTTTAATACAAATTAATATTTTTTCTCGAACATCAACTTACCAGGCACTGAATAACTGCACAAATTAAGACGCGTAATACAAATAAACCTATTTTTCTTGTTCTCCAAAAGCAAAATATTTCCTGTTGTGCACACCAAACAAGTCAGTCCAAGACTAATGACGTGGCCATCGGCTGCTTAAATATTCGCTGCTAGTATTAGTGGAAATGGTGCGCCTGCGCATAAGGTGTGCAAGGGAAATGAATGCAACACGATTCTAGTAATCAGTCATTAGCAAACATTGTAGTTAGTTATTAATAATTATGTATAACAGGATATTTTAAAAATTAAATTACAGAATTTTTATTAAAACTTTTCTTACATACCGTTATATTGGCTGGGCCGCAAAAATATTTGTTGTGGGTCACATGTGGCCTGTGGGCCACCAGTTTGACATGCTTGGACTAAAGTCTTTAATGATACTGGGCCCATGGAAAGGTGGAGGCAAGTTTTACCTGGGGGACCTGCGCTTGTCCCAGCTTACCATAATGTTGCTTGCCTCCTCCCACCCCCATACTTTTTTCTATCACACACACAAAAATTACAGGCATGCAAAGTTACCCAAATATCTAGGAGAAGGTTGGCAAAGAGGTGTCATTTGTCATGTCAATTCAGATTGGTTGATTGATGACAGTGGCGTGGCTAGCTGTGCCCATGCTGAGTGGAAAGAGAGTGGTTGACAAGCGCTGCCCCACACCGGTGAGGAGCACAGCTGGGATCTGCCTTCCTTCCCAGTTCTAAGGGGCTGTGCAGGCGCTCTGCACTGATGGACTAAGTACATCCAGGAGGAGGAACAGCGGGCTACCTTCCTTATCGTTCATGGCACTGAGCACTCATGAGGCTTTTCCTTTCCCCACTCTCAGAGCTCAGAGAAAACGTCTCAAGGTGACTTAGCCTCCGAGACCTAGAAGAGCCCAACGACACGTGATCTGTAATGAAGTGCTCGAGCCACAGCAACAGGAGGACCAAAGAACAGATTCAAGTTTCCTCCTTATTCAAATTAACGGTTCCTTTTAATTAACCTTGTGGGAGATGGTGAGGTTCAGGAGCTTCCTTGGTGAAAAGCGGAAGCCCCGCCCCTGCCCCTGGGAGCTGGCTGTCCGCTAGCTTCTGTGCTTTGCACTGACCTCCAGCGAGTTGCCCACCCTGGAAAACAAGACTCCCATCTTGAGCGGTCCCCAGCATGCTTGATGGACATCATTCTTCCTTCTAGAATGTCCCTTCCAAATGAGGAGGTCTGTGAGTGCACTCTGTGTATTTATATTCGGGTCTTTCTTTGTAGTGGCAGTGTTTGTTTTGTTTATTAGTTTATGCTAGACTAGAGGCCTGATGCACAAAATTCATGCGGGGCAGGGGGGAGGGGGTGTCCCTCAGCCTGGCCTGCACCCTCTCCAATCTGGGACCCCTTGGGGGATGACCGACTGACGATTTAGGCAAGGATTGGGCCTAAAACGGCAGTCGGACATCCCCCTTACAATCCAGGACTGCTGACTCCTAACCGCTTGCCTGCCTGCCTGCCTGCCTGATTGCCCCCCAACAACTCTCCTGCCAGCCTTTTTGACGCCTAACTGCTCCCCTGCTGGCCTGATCACCCACAACTGCCCTCCCCTGCCATCTTCTGGCTGCCATCTTGTGATGATATGAGGGTGTCACATGGGGGCGTGAGGATCACCTAGGCTTTTTTTTAAATTATAAATCTATAAATAAATCTATACTACCTAGGTTTTTATTAGTATAGATTAGGGCTGGAATCACGAGTGATCTCATATCCCGACTGCTGATTTAGGCAGGGATTGGGCCTAAACCAGCAGTCGGACATCCCCCTTACAATCCAGGACTGCTGACTCCTAACCGCTTGCCTGCCTGCCTGCCTGCCTGATTGCCCCCTAACCACTCTCCTGCCAGCCTGTTTGACGCCTAACTGCTCCCCTGCTGGCCTGATCACCCACAACTGCCCTCCCCTGCCATCTTCTGGCTGCCATCTTGTGATGATATGAGGGTGTCACATGGGGGCGTGAGGATCACCTAGGCTTTTTTTTAAATTATAAATCTATAAATAAATCTATACTACCTAGGTTTTTATTAGTATAGATTAGGGCTATAATCACGAGTGATCTCATATCTGTGGGTTCTCTCCCTTTGAACATTGTTCCCTCAAAACATTTTGATTCATTTTAGTCAGTTTTAGTCCACTGGTCTCATTTTTGTTCATTTTCTCTCCTCAAGCCCCTCCCCCAGCTCTTACTCTCACTTCTTGTTTCTCTCCTTGCCATCTCTTATATACAAAAAGGATCTTTTACTGTAATGGTCCCGTAAGTAGCAGAAGAAAAAACACCCACACCCTTGCTGTGGGCTTCACACGCTCTTTTGCTGTGAGTCTGAAGGGCTGTGCAGCTAAGCTATTCTCTTTCTCCAGTGGGGTGAGGTATGGTGGCAAGCATGGCTCCAGGAGACCCCATCCTTCCACAGAGTAGCTATGGGATTCAGGGCAAGGTAACCATTCTCTATTTCTACATCTATAATAAGAGGGTCATTCTCCCTGCCCTGTCTGCTTTGCAGTTTCAGATAAAGACTTGCTCATGGAATCTCTCTGTAAATCATAAATTGATATATACATGTTGCTTCGTAATGACTATCCCTTTGCAGATCCGGTCACCCACTGGGAGGTGCTCATTATACTGCAGGAGGACCCGACTGTCCTTTGTGGCACCCGACCAAAGAATGACAGCTTCCATGCGAGACCTAATCCAAGTCGTTCTCATTATCCTCTTTGTGTTCCCAAGAAGGCTGACTCCCTGCCACTAACCATCACACAGCCACATTCAAGAGGGAGAAGCCACGGGCACCCTCAGCGGTCAAGGAGACGACATCACCATCATCAGAGTGCCTCCCACATTGCTCAGACTTTTATCTCTGCCACCCAGAACTTCCTGAGGTGCAGGTCAGAAACCTCCAGGCCCGTTCCAGCCCACCATAGATGAAACTGTGAAAAAGGAAAGCGTGCTTCCAAGTGTAGTGGTGTCTGCTTTGACAATCTTGTATTTGTATCTCGGCTCAAACTCCTTCAGCGATGTATCTGTCCCCAACTGGATCTTAAAGACAATTGGTGCTCTATTTTAATAAAATGATAAATTACATCTAATCTGTGCTGGGCTGCTTGGGACCAGTTCCCTTAAAATCTCATGGCTTTATTTTAAAAAATAATTTAAGGCGATGAATATTAATGTGTGTCTCAGGAGATGGCACCTAACTAAAATCTCAAATATCACATACTGTAATCAATTCATACTTTCAATACAACTGTTCCTCACCAACTGTGGAAATTTGGTTTCTGAAAATCCCCAGGGTAGAAGAATTCACAGTTGAACACTAAGAGATCACACAGAAAAAAGAAAAAAAGAAAAAGAAAAAAAAAAAAAACAGAATAGAGCTAGGGTTCATGATAAACTTTACAAGGTTCTTACAAATTCATCGCTACCAATTTCAATGAAACAAGAAAGGTAGCATACTCCATAAAGACAGGACCAGTGGGATGATAAAATTTGAAATTCATGACATATGTAGAGTAATTGTTTGGCCTCTCTTTCCAAAGGGGTGTATGTCAGGCAGGGACGAAAACATTGCTGAACTGGAGGAGGGGCAGCACTCAGCATAGGCTTGGCCGTGGGAGGTGGGGATGGGATGGAAGGCAGGTTCGTTATCTTTTACCTCCAACTACATTGCATAAGATCGGGGGGCAAATACCAAAATGGCACCCTCAGTGCTAAAGGGAAACCGGGGCAGTATGTCCCGGATGTATCTATCAATGCCATGGGAATGAGGGGTGGGGAACAAGGGCAAATTATTAAAGCTGACTTAGAGCCCAATAGGGAGCTGAGGACAGAGGAAAGAAAGAACGCAGCAGCTCGGAGCTGGAAACTTAGAGATATGCATTAACTTGTGCACCAGTTTTGCACATTCCAGGTAAACCCGTGTATGGGGAAGTTCCATATAAAAGGTCCATCTAAAGACATAAGAAAGAATGAGCAGTAATGCATTGTTATCCCAATTATTCCCAATAAGCAAGATTTACAATTTAGGTATGGATACTGGAATTTTGCATAAGAACTTAAGGTTGAGAACAATTACTAGTACATTTCCAAAAGATCTGTTTTCACAGGTGAAATTTCCCTCATGTGTCATTTTACATGTCCTCCAATCTGGTAAAAGACAAAATGGTTCAAAGGATCCATTCATTCCAAAGAAACTAAAACTTAGAATTGATTTTAAACCTTCCATAAGGTTATTTTACTCCTTGGGGAGAAAAAAAAAGTTATTTCCTTCAGCAGTCTTTGTCATTTTTATTTCAATCATTACATGAATGATCAAAATTCTTTCTGATCTAAATATTGGTATTAGGAGAGACTCAAATTCTTGTGTGGTATTCCTGAATGTGTTTGACCAGAATTCCAGGGGATACATAACCATATTCTTGAATTTCCTGATTGCGTTAATCACTTACCTATTCTGCATTTGCAGTGTTAGACAAAATGTGTAGCGCATGTATTAGTTTCCTGTGGCTGCTGTAACAAACTACCCATCTTTGAGGTGTAAAACAGCAAAAACGTTACTATCTTACAGTTACGAAAATCAGAAGTCCAACATGGGTCTAACTCGGTTAGCATGAAGGTATTGGCAGGGCAGTGTTCCTTTTTGGAGGCTTCACAGATAAATCTGTTTCTTGCTTTTTTCAGCCTATAAAGGCCGCCTGCGTTCTTTGGCTCATGGCCCCCTTCCATCTTCAAAGCCAGCATTGGAGGGTCAAGACCTCACATCACACGAACACTAACTCTTGGGCCTCCATCTTTCACATTTAAAAATCCTTGTGGCCCTGACTGGTTTGGCTCAGTGGATAGAGCCTCAGCCTGAGGACTCAAGGGTCCCAGGTTCGATTCCGGTCAAGGGCATGTACCTTGGTTGCGCTTGTGATGTCCGCCTGATGTGGCTCAGTGGTTGAGCATCGACTTATAAACCAGGAGGTCACAGTTCGATTCCCAGTCAGGGTACATCCCTGGGTTGTGGGCTCGATCCACAGTGTGGGGCGTGCAGGAGGCAGCCGATCAATGATTCTCTCTCATCATTGATGTTTCCATCTCTCTCTCCTTCTCCCCTCCTCTCTGAAATCAATAAAAATACTTTTTAAAAAAATCAAATAAAATTCCTTGTGATTACATTGAGTCCATCCAGAAAATCCAGCATAATTTCCCTATTTTAAGGTTAGCTGATTAGCAGCTTTAATTCTATTTGCAAATTTAATTTTCCTCTGCATGTAACATATTTATAGGTTCCAGGGATTAGGATGTAGACATCTTGTGGGGGGGGAGGGGATATCTGCCTACTATGTCAGGTTTGTTGAAGAGAGGGGACAGTCACTAGGATTTGGTTCCTTGTGCATAATTTAACAAAGTTATTCATATAAATGGTGTATTGGAGTACTTCTAATAAATTTGCCAATGGAGGAACTAGAAAAATTCTTCTTTATATTGTTACAATTACATTGAATATGAAGAGAGACCAGAATTGGTAAAAAATAAGGTCATTATTCCTATCATCCAAGTGTTAGCATGATATCCATGCTGCCCTTGGACCTCATGCAAAGGTATGAAACCAACTGCAAAAAAGGTTGACTTGGGCTGTTCCCATGCGCAGAGCCAAAGTTTAAGTCCCAGGAGAGCATGATTCTTAAGGAAGGAGGGACAGCCTGCAGGGCAGTGAGTTTCTGACCATGGACCAAAAGGTCCCCCGACAGTCCAGTCCTTTTGCTGCGTGTCCTTCAACCAGCAGCTACTTTTCAGGTTGCATCAGGTCCGACATGTGTCCTGCACTTCTAACCACCTATGAACAAACCAATACTTCCCTCTAGTCCAGCCGTGGGCAAACTACGGCCCGCGGGCCCGTTTGAAATGAATAAAACTAAAAAAAAAAAAAGACCGTACCCTTTTATGTAATGATGTTTACTTTGAATTTATATTAGTTCACACAAACACTCCATCCATGCTTTTGTTCCAGCCCTCCGGTCCAGTTTAAGAACCCATTGTGGCCCTCGAGTCAAAAAGTTTGCCCACCCCTGCCTAGTCACTTATTATAATTTCTTTCCAGAAATCTCTTTACATTCTCCCTTCTTCCTGCTGTTTATTACACGGAATTTCTTTAACAAACACCCCAATATTTGCTATGCCTCAGCAAGTTTTCATGCAACTATGTTCATATCTGCTATTTAATAACTAAGCTTCAAAATGTCCAGTTTTAGAGATGTGCCTTCCACGAGCAACAAACTAGCCCCTCCCCCATCTGAATTAGAATCAGCTCAGGCCGCCAAACACAATACCATGGGCAGGGGGGCTTAAATAGCAGAAATGTATTTTCTCTCAGTTATGAGGGCTGGGAATCTAAGATCAAGATGCCAGCATGGTCATTTTCTGGTGAGAGCTTTTTACTGATTTGTAGATGGCTGTTGTTTCCCTCTGTTTTCATAGGAAAGGGAAAGGGGGAGGGGGGAGGGAGGGGGAGAGAGAGAGAGAGAGAGAGAGAGAGAGAGAGAGAGAGAGAACACTCTCTGATATATCTTCTTTAAGAGCATTAATCCCATCCTGAGAACCCCACGCTTAGGACCTCATCTAAACCTGTTATCTCCCCAAACCCATTCCAAATACCATCACTTTGGGACTTAAGATTTCAACATATGAATTTTTTTTTTTGTGGTGACACAATTCAATCTATAGTGCCATCCAAAAAGCAGATTGGGTAAGTTCCCAAGATTACAACAGAGCTTTCCTAGGTTTTCCATACCAAACCGAGAGCAGTGTGTGACACCTACTAGTTGTTCAATAAATGCTTGCTGAGTAAATTAAAAAATGAACAAATGTCCATCTTTACCAGTAGACTGGTCCTTCTGACATCGCTGTGCCACAGAGCAAGAATCAGTATGCATTTGCTAAGCAAATGAATATATTAATAAATGAATACTTGGTGCCCACATCTAACGTTGGATACCAGCACTAAACGTCAGTCTGTTAGCTGAACGGACCTCACCGCCTGCTGCCAAACTTCCTTACTGCTCGCTATCTCTTCCCCCGGTTCTTATTTCCACTGTTGAGCTTTCACTTACCTGCCCCTTTGAGAAAAGATACCAGGTGAGGTTTGAGTGAAGCAGAGCTGGGTTCTAATCCCAAAGCAGCCATTTCACATTTGGGTGAAGCTGAGCAAATCTCTGAATCGCTTTGATAAACTTTTTGGAGATATAAATATCTTCAAAGGAGAACAATAAGGATTAAATGATTTTTAAACAAGATTATATTTCACCAGCTTGGAGTATCATCTCAATAAACATCTATTGTCTTCTAATAATGGGCAACTTTCTTTTTAAAAATTTTTGTTTTAATTTTTATTTTATTGTTTAAAGTATTACACATAGTAGTACATATATCTTTTTTTTCCCCCATTGACCTTCCCCCAGCCTCCCAACCCCATCACATGCCCTCATCTTACCCCCGCAATGTCTTGTGTCCATTGGTTATGCTTATATGTATGCATACAAGTCCTTCAGTTGATCTCTTTCCCCCCCTCCACAGCCTTCCCACTGTAATTTGACAGTCTGTTCAATGCTTACTGCCTCTGTATCTATATTTTTGTTCATCAGGTTATAATGTTCTTTATTTTCCATAAATGAGTGAGATCATGTGGTATTTTTCTTTCATTGCCTGGCTTATTTCACTTAGCATAGTGCTCTCCAGTTCCATCCATGCTGCTGCAAATGGTAAGAATTCCTTCTTTTTTATAGCAGCATAGAATTCCATTGTGTAGATGTATCATAGTTTTCTAATCCACTCATCTGCTGATGGGCATTTAGGCTGTTTCCAAATCTTAGCTGTGGTGAATTGTGTGTGAATGGGCAATTTTCATTTTTTAGAAATCCTGTTTCTTCTGTGGGAATTTTCCCTCTAAAATTAAGATCAGTCTCAGTGACCTGGCTAATCTAGGTGCTCTGCCCTCTTTTTTCCTTTTTTAAGGAACATCAGTTGCAGCTGACATTCAATTATTTTATATCAGTTTCAGGTGTACAACAATAGTGCTTAAACAATTATATAATTTATGAAGTGATCCCTTGATAATTCTAGTATCCACCTGGCACCATACGTAGTTATTACAATATTACTGAATATACTAGAGGCTCAGTGCATGAAATTCGTGCATGGGGGGAGGGGTGTCCCTCAGCCTGGCCTGTACCCTCTCACAATCCGGGATCCCTTGGGGGATGTCCGACTGCCGGTTTAGGACATCCTAAACCGGCAGTCGGACATCCCTCTCACAATCTGGGACCACTGGCTCCTAACCGCTCGCCTGCCTGCCTGCCTGCCTGCCTGATTGCTCCTAACTGCCTCTGCCTACCTGCCTGATCACCCCTAACCACTCGCCTACTTGCCTGATGGCCCCTAACCACATCTGCCTTGGCACCTGCCACCGCAGCTTTGTCCGGAAGGACATCTGTAATGATGTCCAGAAGGTTGTTTAGCTGTCTGGTCTAATTAGCATATTACACTTTTATTATTATAGATTCCCTATGCTGTGCTTTACATTCTCATGACTGTTTTGTAACTACCAACTTGCACATCTCTATCCCTTCATCTTTTGCACCCAACTTCCCAACCCCTCTCCCATTTGGTAATATGTTCTCTGTATCTATGAGTCTGTTACTGTTTTGTTTGTTCGTTTATATTGTTCTTTAGATTCCACATATTCATTGCTTTCTTGAAGAGGTCCCTGAGATTTGTTCTGTCTAAACTTTTTCTGGATACCAAGAGACAGGCATGTATCCTAAGTTCAGCCAATCAGACTTTCTCTTAGGACTTTGTCACACAGAGTGATGTGACGGCAAAAGAAACTACCTAAGAGTTCATTCATTCCAATAGTGGTAGCTTAACAGTCATGTAATTTTTATTCCGGCTCCTGTTTTATTTCCCAACCTGATTCTCTGGTCTTCCAATCCACTCTGTAACACTAACCAAAACTTAAAAAATCTGACTAAATGGCATAAAAGTAGCCAAATAAAAAGAATAGATATCTTGTTCATGGGTAGAAAGATTTGACATTGTGCTGATAATTTTTTTCTATACAATCAACAAGATTGTGATTAAACCCATTAAAAGGCTCATTCCCATCTGGAATTAAAAACAAAAGAAGAAGACTAACCCTACTAGACATTAAAGGCTATTATTATGCCCCATGTGAACAACACCAAAGTGCTGAATTATTTAATTAAGGATACATTAATAGCTATTTAAAAAATAACAATACATCAATATAAATGACAGAGAGGTCTAAGATCCAAATGCAAAAACTAATTATTAAAATTTTATAATAAAATAATATATTAATGTACTTATTATCTTACAATGGGGAAGGATTTTCCAAGAGTGGTATGAAAAACTACAATCATAAGGGAAACGACATTAATTTGAGTAAATACATTTTTAAATTCTCTATAGAGCAAAGTTACAAAACACACGGCCCCTCAACTGAACTGATTTCCAGTTTTCGCTTAGCCTTATATTAATATCACATTTTATCCACCATTTAATCACTTTAATCATTTTTTAAAAAAATCACAGTAAAGGTTCTAGTTCAGCAGTTAATTATACAATATTGACCCAGATTCAGGAATCTGGCGACAGTCACTTTGAACTGAAACATGTGTGCTATTCAAATATGTGTGAAATAACAAAGATCATGTTTTAAAATACATGTTGCATATCAAGGTAAGTACTTTGCATTTATTATTTCATTCAATGCTACCACACCTATAAAATAAGTACAACTATTATATTCATTTCATAGGTGAAAAAAAATTGAGAATTGGAGAGATTAAGTTACAGACATAGTCATTAAATGGCAGAGTGAGGATTTGAACCAGGTCTGTATGGGAGCTAAATATGTGTCCTAACAGTTTCACCGTACTGCCATCGATGAAATGGAGGTATAAGGCATGTGTGGAAGGCTCAGTAAGCATAATACAAGATGCTTCCTATGTTTTTTTTTTTCCCTTCGAAATAAAAAGCAAGCCTCACTATGTGCCAAGTGTAAGTTCTAGAAGTTAGTAATATGCTGGTGAATAAATCAAAGTGTCGGCGTCTGACCTGCAGGGAGGAAACAGGCAATACCAAAGAAAAAGCACATAGTAAGCCCAATGGTAATAAATGCTATGAGGGGGAAAAAGCAATAAAGGTGGATTTAGAGGGACGGAGAGAAGGCAGGGTGCTCTGTTTTAATGGCTGATCAGGAAAGGTTACGCTTTAGCAGATACCTGAGGGATGTCAGGGAGCCAAGCAGATATTTAGGAAGAAAGTAATGAGCATGAGAATTGTACGTGCAAAGCTCTGAGCCCCCTGGTTGTGCCTGAGGAGCAACATGCAGAGCAGTGGGCAGGAGTGAGCCAGGGTCAGGGTGGTGGGAAACAGGTCAGAAATGTAGCAGGAGTTAAAACTATGTCTACCTCCCAGGCTCACTAACAATCCCTTAGTGCCAGTGTCTGCGAGGCAGCCCTGGGCTGACTTTCAAGCAGAAAAACATGCTCTCGTGTTCTCCAGAGAGATCTGACCAATCCGACCGGAGACCCCAGTCACCTCGCCATGCTGTGTTCAACCAGAAAAGAACATTTGGCCCCGAGGAAACAGGAAGCCAGAGACGTGTATGATTCTCTTCCCCCTCTGCTGGGTAATCTCTCCCATTATTGTTTTTATCAAGCAGAGCCGACTCAACAGTTTAAATGATCAATTAGCTTTAATTGCGACTTGGAACCATGTTCCCTACAGTGAAATGAATTCTTGCCACCCTGACTGGGTTATGCGCATGAGATTTATATGCGATATTGCTACCACGATTTTGGTTTGGAATTACTCTGATTCCCCTCCTTGTGGGTCCCTGTTAAAAACTCAACATGCTTAACTCTTAATACTTGGCACACGTTGAGGAAAGTGGTGCTGTGGATTCTGCAAATAAAATCTTATTTTTTAATTCTGTTCAGCTGTTGTCAGATATGCTATTAAAGCTGGTGATTAGAAAGTAAGTCTGGTTAAAATCAAAGTCAAAAGATGCTTTTTGCCAAAAAAAGACTGAGGGTTTATGTGGGAAGATAAACTTTAAAAGGGAAGATTTATTTTTAACTGGACTTGAGTTATTGTACTAATAAATTATATTCCTAAAGAGCAGAGCTGGGCAATTTTTTAAAATAAAATGCCAAATAGTAAATGTTCTAGACTTTGTGGGCCATACCACACTCTTTTATGACTATGCAACTCAGTGTGAAAGGAGTATGTAAACAATAAGCATGGTTTAGTCCAATAAAACTTTATTTGAAAAAGCAGGTGGCAGGCGAGATCCAGCTCGCAGGAGATAGCTTGCAGACCCCTGCCTTATAATCTCTGGTTGTTTATTTCTGCAAGTGCTTAGGAAAACAGGTAGAAAAGACACACTTTTTTTCTTTGATCCCCTTGTTCATGAATATCTAGGATAAGTATAATAATAAAAAATCACTCCAACTAAAATAAATACCAAATAGAAATCATAAATGGAGGTCAGGGTACAGATTACATCTGCAGTCTTAGGACAATGCAAGATATATCGATGCCCAACCATGGCAGGGGCCACAGCCACTCTTACTAAGAGGGGTTTCTGGCCATTCATACTCTCCTTCCCTCCTGCATTGTTCACATTTGTGAAATTTGCTGAATATTGTGTGACACTTGCATCAACCTTCTAAGGGTCACAGACTTTTCTATTTGGGGCAGAAGAAACTCCCTAGCTCTCGCTGGGCTCTGGATGCTGAGCCCCTGTCCACCACCTCCCCAGCCCTCAAGTGCCGCCTCCCGCAGTATTCCAGGACCTCTCCACGCAGCACCTACAGCACATCCCACAGTTCTGTGCTAGGCACAGAGAGCCAGGCTAGCCTTTGCCAGTGAGAGGTACCCCTGGATGCTTGGAATGCAGAAGTGAAGCAGAAGCCATGCTATTCTCCAGAGGTGGTTGCAGGCAGATGTGGGGGCAGAGGGTCGCCTCCTGGGAGCTTCCAGAGAGCTCTTGAGAGCCACCGGCTTGGCCGCAGCAGATTGAGGAGGTGATGAAGCTTCTGTAAGATTCTTCAGAATTGCTGCCACTTATAGAAAACTTTTGAGAACCACTGTTTATGCATGGAATACCTTGAGAGGCCTCTGTTTTATGGACTAAACCCTGTAATAATCACCACAGGTAAGGAAGGATATTTTATTACATATTCAACATCATGATAGCATTAAGGAGAGCATCCACTGATGAGCCAAGTGCTGTATTCAAATGAATCTAAGATCCTATTGAATATAAAACATACAGCCTGGCCTGAGTGACTCAGATGGGTGAGCGTCGTCCTATGCACCAAAAGGTTGCCTGTTCGATTCCTAGTCAGGGCACATACCTGGGTTGTGAATTAGATCCCCATTTGGGGAGAGCATGCAGGGTGACCAATCAATGGTTTTCTCTCTCCCCCTTTCATTCTCTAAGCATGTCCTTGGGTGAAAATTTGAAAGCAAAACAAAACAAAACAACCAACCACACACAATAAAACACAGGTACCATTAAGCTCTCTCTCCCCTTTTCATTCTCTAAGTATGTCCTTGGGTGAAAATTTGAAAACAAAACAACACAACACAACACAACACAACCACACACAATAAAACACAGGTACCATTAAGAAAATACCCAAAATAATGTAGCTTAACAGGAAGTCTCTTCACAAAGTTGGAATGCCAACCAGTTATACCTCCAGTGCAAGTATAGATGAGAAATGAATGGACCTCACAGAAAGGGACAGCAAGAAAATGCGTATGTCTGCACATTGCCAATGGGGGAGAGGGGGTTCCCTGGAGACTTTGAACTACCAGCTGCTCCTGCAGCTCTGTGGTCTGTATTTACACTTTCACTGTAGCCCCCTAATCCTTAAGCAGAGAACTTAGTGGTTTGGGGTTGATGGTGCCCTCATGACTGTCCCAAGCAAAGGCAAACCTCCCTGGAAGACCTCACCTTCAGTCCATACATGTATGTATGTGTACCGACATACATGGGCCAGCAACTCGCGATGAGCTGTGAGCCATGAGTTTCCCACTGAGAAGCTTGAGAGTACCCCCTTCGGATATGAGACACAGAGCCAGGCAGTTAATCAGCATGGAGTTCAACGCCTCTGCTCACAGAGCCTCTGTGATCTGGCACCGTGTGGGTCTCCAGACCTACTGGCTCAGCCTTCACACTCTTCACGCTCTACCTTCCAACTTCTTTCAGCTACTCTCATCCTCAGGACTCGCCAAGCCATCCCACATTTCTGAGCTTTAACACGTGTCGTTCTGTCTGCTCCACTGTCCATCCTGGTTTTTGTGGGCCAACTTACGTGTACTTTCCAAACTCAGGTGAGTTATTGCCTCCTTGGGGATGCTCTCTAACCAAATCTGGTTCACGTATCCCTTCTTTGAACTTCCACAGTACCTTGTTCTCAAGAACAGCCAACAAAGGGGCAGTAATTACTGTTTGCTAAGGTCCAGTTTAATAAAATAGAATGTGCCCACTATGGTGACTGGCACACAGTAGGTGCTCTGTAAGTGTAATTTCTCTTCTCTCTTTCTAAGGGCCTTGAGTACTCTGTTCAATTCAGCAAAATGCATTGTCTACAGTATCCCAGATGCAATGTTGAGGCCACAAGGATGAATCAGACACAGGCCCTGCCTGCAAGAGGACAACGTAGGGAGAGAAGATCAAAGAAGACCTTCTATCCCAAGGCAGTGTTACAGGGATGCATGGGATGGCTTGAGTCGGTTCAGGAAAGGGTGCCAAGAGTGGACGTCTGAAGAGCATGTCAGAGGTGCAGTTGTCATCAGTCAGGTAAGTGGGAAGATGTCTGTAAGCAAAGACATAGGAGCACGAGAAGAGAACTGGAAGAAGTAACATGGTCAGAGGTTAAACGTATGCATCTTTGTATCCCAGTACTCAGCACAGCTCCTGGCACATGGTAGGAAGGAAGGAAAGGAAGAAGGAATAAAGGAAGAAAAGAGAGAGGGAGAGAGGAAGGCAGATAGGGAGGGTGGGAGGGTGGAACATAGGAGGGGGAAGAGAGAGAGAAAGGAAAGGAGTCTGTCCTGCATTTGTCTGCTCAGTTGGTTTATGGGCAAACAGAGACTGTTGCTTAGTAATAAAGCATCTAAGGAGAGAGAGAGGAGGGATAGAAGGAGGGAGGAAGGAAAGAAGGAAGAAAAGGTGGAAGGAACTCTCTGGAGATAATTTGTAAAATTTGTATGTGGTCATTCTTGCCTCATACTCTTCATCCAACTCTCATTTTATAACAGCCAATGGTTCCAATATGCCCATCAGAACCAGGGAGACAGCCCTTTCCCACACCGGAGTAGCAGGGACCTGTTTAATGCTGGTAAATGTTTAACAACCTGCTCTCTGAGAGGAAAATAAAACCCCTGCATCTTAGCACGTGCCAGTTCTGTAGTGTAAATACCCACCCAGCTGATTTCAAGCTACCACCATAATATGACTAAATGCAGAGTTGGGAAGAGACGCTGCAGTCAGCTCTCGGGAGATGGTACAAATGGATCCCAGCCTCTCCACTGCTTGTGTGGGCGTTTCAAAAAGTAGAAGACACAGAGGCAAGAACCGGTAGCTAAAGCACTGTGAACAAACACCAGGTCATCGGAGCTAACTTCTGGAGAATTCGGCCAGCTCTTTGCAGGAGGCTGGCCACCTCTTCCAGCACCCTGAGGCATCAAACGGTTTGGGGCCCCAGCCTGTGGGAGCCAGCTTGGACAGACGCTGCAGGGAAGACCTGACAAGGCGCAGATATCCAATGAGGCTCAGCCGCACATTGGGTGGGATGTAGAGTCCAGCACCCCGGCCCCTCCCCACGGCCTGGAAGCTGGGGAGCAGCTGTGCTCCTGTTGCTCTGGCAGCAGCGTTGTGCCTGCAGCTGCGCACACAGGGGACCCCCAAACATGTGCCGAAGGAATTAAGGCATTTTGCTGTGATTGGCAGATGGCCAAGTTCCCATCAGGGGACGAGAAGCAGAGAGGGCTGGTGATTGCAGACACAGTTATCTGAAATGCTCAGAAGCATCCAGGAGCAATGGGGATATTTATATGACCTGGAGGCCTCAGTAGGAATGAGTGAAGGGTCAGTGGGCAGAGAACAGTTTAGGCTTATTATTAGGAATCGTTATTTATACAGGTTCTTACATTTTGCCCTGTCTTCCTCCTTTCCCTTACCCGCTGGGAGGAAATGGTGAGTGGGCACAGAGGTAGTGGGAGCAAAACAAAGAAACTCTTGAGGGTCCAACAAACAAGGCACCGTGGTTCTTGTGCATAAGACTGAGCCCCTTCCCTCGACCAGCAAGTGTGGGGCTGGTCACCCCATCCAACATCCTGCTGCTTATTTGGCCTGGATGTGATCAGAGCGTTGAGACAGATTATAAAAATGTTGAGGGATGAGTCCACACAAAGACTTGTACACGGATGTTTACAGTAGCATTACTTACAATAACCAGAAGGTGGAAACGAGCCCAATACCCGTCAGCCAAAGAATGGACAACAAAACGTGGAACATCCCAACAATGGAATGTGATTCGACTATAAAAAGAAACAGAGCACTGATATATGGTACGGAATGGATGAATCTTGTAGACATTACACTAAGTGAAAAAGCCACTCATAAAAGACTATGCAGGACCACATATGATTCCGTTCATATGAAATGCTCAGAACAGGGAAACTTATGAGACAGAAATTAGATGAATGGTTGCCCAGGGCTGAGGGCAAGGGAAGAGGGCAAGAGAGGATGATTGCTACAGGATATTGGGTTTCTTTTGGAGGTGAGAGGAATGTTCTAAAATTGGCTGTGTTGATGGTTTTCTCTAT
>NW_006283548.1:336866-347881 GCF_000327345.1 Myotis davidii
TTTCTGACTACTGTCCCCTCCTCCTTATTACAACGGAAGTATGGCACTAGACATGGTGTTCAGGGCAGCCAGGCCACTGAACAACAGGTATAGGATCTCTTGGGACAGTGAAGTACAACTCTTCGGACTTTAAAACATAATGAAACAAAATATACCTAAAAAGAGAGATTAAAGGTAAACAGAGCCATGCAGCCAGTATCTCTTCAGTCATCCAGTTCAGACACCCAGAAGTTATCCTTGACACTTCCTTGTCCCTCATCCTCACCTCGTCTGTGACTGGTGCCTCCTAAATACGTCAACTCTCTCCATTTGTCTCCATCTCCACTGCTCCCTCTTAGTCAAGTTATCACCTGAATACTCCAGTAGCCTCCTAACCATCTCCCTACTTCTACACCCGCACTCTGTAGCTTATTCTTCATATTGCAGCTAGAGGGAACCTCCTGAGCTCAAATGTGGTCAAACCCACAGGAAGAAGGCACCAGGGAACAGATGGCTGCCCCAGCAGAAGATTCGGTGCAGCTGACCATAGTAGCCAAATGGCCCACCAGGGGAGGAGGAGATACAGGGACCGGCTAAGTCTTAGCCGCTAAGACCTGTAGAGGCCCAAAGCATTGAGAAGGATACAGTGCTGTCCTCCACATAAAGGTAATTATTAAAAAGCAATGCCAAGCCATAAAGTAAGTATAAGGGCCCACGAAGTTCAGGTATTTTTCTCTAGGACATCAAATAATTTGACAAGAAAAAATAGAGTGCCTCTGACTCGCTGGCACCCTAAATACACCTGCTTGGTCTGTCTTGGGAGTAACACAGAAGTTCAAGGCAGAGAAGGCTTTCCTCATATAGGAACTTGCCTGAAAGTAGAAGACATTCATTCAGATTCATTCTCCTTTATTGAGTGCCAGCTGTATGCCAGATGCCACGCTCAGCAATTTTGCATGCCTCGTTTTCTAATCCTAACAACAATACAGTGATTTGGGGATAAATTCTACCCATTCCCTCCAAAGGAGAGTAAATCAAAGAGATTAACAACCCTCTCCTAGAGGGTAGACCATGTTTCACAAATGAGTAAAACAAATGTGTTGTTTGAGTCCACCAAGTAGCAGAATCCAAGACAGGTTAGACAGGCCAGTGATGTATTAAGGGAAAGAAGAGGAGTCGGCAGGGAGAGCCATCAGACCCAAAGCAAGTCTGAGCCCTGTGAGGATGAGGAGGGAAAAATGGGGGATCCAGTTAGAAAAGTCTAGGGCTACAGAGCAGTTCCAAGAAAGACACAGCCAGGCTTGGGGAGGCGGGTGTTCTCAAGCAAAGGTTGCCTACTGAAGAAATCTCAAACGCATCCAGAATGTTCTCCTACTGTGCCAGGGCACTGGGTTGGAAGAACCCCTGGGAATTTGGCTAGACGGATCCAGAGTGCAGCTCCTGCGGGGATTGAGGAGAGCACTGGCATCTGTCAGTTATGCCCCTGCAGTTGGCACAGATCTGAGCACCAAGGCACTAGAGAATTAAATGAATTTCCCTATTCACCCAGTTTGTTTGGTGCTGAAACTGTGACTCAAATCCAGGCTTTTTGAATCCATACTCTATATTTTTCTCCTTGTACCAAGCATATTTGGGGGCTGATAAAGACTGTGGAATTTTAGGCTATTTAAATTTATCACTTAGAGTTTTAATTTTAAAAAAACACACACAACAGTTTTCTTTTAATGTGTTGCAGTCATCTCACTTACAAGTTGGGAAGTTTTGCCAGCTACCCAGTTGTCCAGTGTAGAATTTTGTCCAGGTTTCTGGGTATGAGCTTGAGCCAGAAGAAAACATGACACCCTTGAAAAGTAACCAGGCATCTTTGTGCCTCAGGCATCTCTGAAATAGGACTTGCATTCTTGTTGGAGACACAGCATCCTGCCCTATAAAACATCTTTCTAGAGGCAGATGCGATAAAACAATAAACAGAAACACCAGCTTCTAGCTGCGGGAAAGATACATTTTCTGCCACATTCCCTGCCCCTTCTTCCCTGCCAAAGAGGAAATGTTGTAGCCCAATATGCTATCAAAACTGTGGATAGCAAAAGAGAGGTTTGATAAATACATGCCATCCTCTAAGGAATTCATCTATTCTCTAAATATTTATTGAGTACCTACTGTGTCCTAGGAACTGGAAATGTAGTGTTGAACATGGGGAAAGAGAAGTCCCTATTATCATGGAATTTTCCCTCTAGTGGGAAGAGAAAGACAATAAACCACAAAAAAAAACAATATTGAATAACAGTAACTGCTGTGAAAAATATAAAACATCACAAGGGCTCAAGAGGGATGGGGGAAGGCAGTGAGGGCTAAACAACATGGTCAGGGAAGGCTTCTGAGCATGGAATGTAAGCATGGAGCCAAATATGTGAGGAAGCAGGAGGAGAGCATCCCAGGCTGAGGGAACTTCGGAGAGGAAAGACAGCTCCTGGGGGCAGGAACGTGTGTCTTGCATTTGAAGCAATAGAATGAAAAGCTGGGTGGCTGAAGCCCAGAGGGTACACGGAGGGTGTCATGGGGTCAGACAGGGGTCAGCTCACACAAGACTTTGTAAACCAAGGCAAAGATTGGATTTAATTCTAGATGCAACTTGGAGACGCTGGAGAGTTTTAAGCAGAGTAGTCCTGGGCGTTGACTTAGTGCTGGGAGGAGAACGCGTTATGGGAGGCAAGAATAGAGGTAGAGGGTCCAGGGATAGGGTCCAGAGGAAAGATGATGGTGGCAATGGAGAAGGAGGTGAGATGTGATTAGATTCTAAAATTTCTTTGACCTGCTCCTACGGAAGCCTATGGAAAGCCAATCTCATCTATGCAGGATGGAGCCTGAAACAGTGGTCTCTTGGCCCTGACCACATGAATGTTACTTAGGAGGTCAGCAAGCTGCAACCTGGACCTGAGGAGGGGGCATAGGACTTTAACCAAAAAGAGAGAAGGAAGCCAAAAGAATGTCCCCACCTTGATTGTGCATGGTTGAAGGGAGATCTGATTCAAAAAGCAAAACCTACTCAACATCATTTTTTGGATTTTGGGTGTGTTCAGGATTCATCATTGGTAAGATGATGTGTTTTCTGCTAATAGACTGTGACAGCACAGCCCTGGAAATGCTATAGGACATGCTAGTGAGTTATATAATACCAATAATGGCTAACAATTACACAGGGCTTTCTATGTAGCAGATACTAAGTGCTTTACCTCTGTTATCTCATTCAATTCTCAAAACTACTCTAGATGTAAGATTGGTATCCCCGTTTTGTAGATGAGGTAACTGAGGCACAGAGAGGCTAAATTACTAACCCTGATTACTCTTGCTTTGAAGGCTCTCTTCTGCTAAATATAAGGCTCCAATGACTCTAAGGACATTGACGTCTCACACAGCAACCCATGGCTGTCCTGCATTTAAGAGCATGTGGGCCAGCACTGTGGCATAGTCACTGAAAGTGAAATGAACTTTCCCACTATGGCCATTGCTGATATGTCCAGGCTGCAGAAAGGCCAAATAGAAACCTTATATGAGGGTGCCCAGGCCTCAACAATCAGAAATTGCTGTTCCCCTGATGTCACACAGCCCAACCCTCAACAAGGCACTGCTTACCCTCATGGTGTGGAAACACTTAGCGACAAATTCATGTAGCAATTATTTATTGACCTACTACATGCTAGGCACTGTACTAGACACTGAAGGTGACAGGGAACAAAGCTCCTCCCTGTCTTCAAGATTTGTATAGGTTAGCAGAGATACCAACAGCCAGACCAGCTAAAGCTCATAACCCAAGAGAATTAACAACACTAAATAGGTGTATAAATAGTTAACCAGAAAATTGCAGAACATGGAAGAAGGTGTGTTAGCTAAACAGAAATTAAAATATAGAATTTATGTTGGTTGTGTAGTCATTTAGAGAAGGATTTAGGAAAAGAAAGGGGAACATTATTGAGGCCACTGTGGAGAAATTTAGAGTACTACTAAGGAGTCCAGGCATTTCACTGGAAAGGGTAGCATCTGGCTGTTATTCCTGCCTGAGGCCATTGTCCTCCTTTGAGGGTGAAAAGCATTTGCAATCTGCCGGATGATGCCAATATTAGGATAGGACACCATTTTGCTTATGACTTCTCTTCTGCCCAGGAGAGATGTATAGAAAATCTACTAACATATGAATGGAGGAAATCATATCCTTGGGAAGCTCCCAGTCTGGAATATGACTGCTCTTAAGAACTCTTCATGAGATAGTGGACTAGAGCAGCGGTTCTCAACCTGTGGGTCGCGACCCCTTTGGGGGTCGAACGACCCTTTCACAGGGGTCGCCTAAGACCATCGGAAAGTACAAATATAATTACATATTGTTTTTGTGATTAATCACTATGCTTTAATTATTTTCAATTTGTAACAATGAAATTGGGGGTCACCACAACATGAGGAACTGTATTCAAGGGTCATGGCATTAGGAAGGTTGAGAACCACTGGACTAGAGAGTTGTTCAGGGTTCATTTATGCATAACTTATATTGGGAGAAAGACAGTCTCCTTTGGCAGGAAGAAAGTTGGGAATGTGAGCACTCCGGGGCCCTAATTACCCTCCTCCCTCATCCACCCCACTCTCCCAGACATAGCGAAGATCTGTGGCTCTTCTGTGGTGAGAGTCACTTGGACAAGGAGGAGAGGAAAACACGAAGGTTCTGGTAAAGGTCTTGCCCTTTCTCCTGACTTAGACTTCCTCGTCTGGGTCAGAGATGGAGACAATGTCTCCAGGGGGCTGTGTTAAAACATTTTGTGGAAAAGAGAGTTGGAGGCCTCAGGAGTCCCTTTCTTCATCTCCTGGGCTTGGATTACTAGTTCTTTGGGAAAGACCCGTGAGTCTGGAATCATAGGACAGGGAGGGCAGTTCTGGGTAGCATCCCCCTCATAGTAAGTGCCACCTAGAACAGCCCACTGGTGCACACCTCTTTGTCATTCTGAAAAAGGAAAGCTCCTCTATCAGAGGTAATATTGACGTTTTGCTATTTAAATTGCAAATACTTTTACCCTGTTTGTTGTAACCTGCTGCGATGTAGTTCTATTTCTGATTATTTTTACTTCCTGGAGGATTTTCTTTTCATATAGTCAGTCTACTCTACTGGTCTTGGACTTTGAAGTTTCCGCCTTTGGTTTTATACATCAAGAAGCCTTCAACACCCAATATTATAAATTGTTGATGCATACTTCTTCTAATTCTTTGCACTAATCCATCCTAATTTTGTGTATGACATGAGAAAAAAATCTAATTTTATTTCTTTTTCCACAAAATTAACTGATTTTCCCAGGTCTACTTATTATTTCATCCACTTCTTCAATAATTTGAAATGCATATTTATCATATAATAAATATTTTATATACTTGGATGTGGCAGATTGTATTACTACAATCTTGCCAAATATTCTAGAGCCCCTTTCTGTGATATCCATCCCACTGCAGGAGAATTAAGAGCCAATGAGTGGCTCGCCATTTTTCTGTTTGTTTGTTTTTTGTAACAATACCATTCATGTTTCTGGATAGATACTGCCTCATCAGCCCGGGCCTCAGGATCAAGCAACATGGGAGAAATCTCAGTTGACCCATGATAGATCTGCAGTGTGGGGAAAATAGAGCTTTATTGTAGTAAACTACTTTGATTTGAGGGGCTTTGCCACCACAGCATAACCCAGTCTATCTGTTCTCTCTCTCTCTCTCTCTCTCTCTCTCTCTCTCTCTCTCTCTCTCTCCCCTACTCTTGTGCTGGAAAAATAGTCTTAATTTCTTACTACCTAGACTGCACCCGACTAAGACAAAAAGTTAAGCATAACCTCTCATCTGAAAGTCTTGGGAAACAAAGAAAGAAAAAAAGTATGCCCCAACCATTCCCTCAAAAGTTCACAGGTTTGCTATTTTCCTTCTACATTAAAAGCGGCAAGCTGTGTGAAAAGGAAGGATGAATACAGGGTGGAGCAAGTAGGCTTCTGGCTGTTTGTGGAAAATAATACAATAATTACAAAATAATAATACAAGAATAAACTCGTGTTTCATGTACTCAAAGCTGTAAACCTACGTCTGCCCCAGCCTGTACTTGGGAGAAAGCAGAAGAGTGGCATTAAAACTGTCTTGAAAACACCCGAGTTTCAGTGTTATCTTTTCCAACTAGCAGCGAGGAGTGGGTTCTGGCGGGATGCTGCATCACCATTTCACCTGTGACCTCGCACTTTGTCAGTTCCTCAGTCTGGACCTGGAAGGAGGCTCCGTGTCACGTGGCAATGCTGGGCTGCCAGGAAGTGATGTGGGAGAGGGAGGAACAGAGTTTACCCAGGCACTTGCTGGAAGGTAGTGAAGCGGGAAGCCAGTAAAAATTTACCCCAACCGAGTTAGTGCAGCCTCTGAGTGCCGGTTATTCCTCATGAACGCAAGCGTGTCTGCGGGGCACGGTGCCAGAGGCTCTGTACCGCATCGCACTCTCCCGGGGGTGGCACTGTGGCTCACACGCCACCGGGTCTGGGATGACTAGACGCAAAAGCCAGAAGGGTTTAAGGGGGAGGGTTTTCTTTTAATGCTCTGCCTCCATCTGGAAGTGACTCATCTGTCTCCAAAAAGGCAGAGTGCATCCTTGTACCAGCATCTGGGAAACAACACTGAGGCCCTGGAGAAGGCTCCACCTCGCATCTGCCCAGCTCCCAAACCATCTTCCTAGCCTCCGATTTAGCCAGTAATGAGAACTGATGGACTCCAGTTAGAATCACGTTTGGGTATTGTAAGACCTACTTCTGCTCCTCTGCCCAAATTTTGACACTGAACAGCAGCCAAAATTTGACTCTCTTTTGAGCTTCAAACCAAGGCTAACGGTACTGTTTCCAATACATTTCTGCTCCGGCCTCCCTTCGCCACCACCGCACGGCTCAGCAGAGACTCGCAGACGTATAAATCAGAGTTGGCTCTGTGTAGAGGAGGATGGAGAACTGGACACCACCCAAGCAGAGAAGTCAGACCCACTGCAATTAGTTACCAGCAACATGCATTCCAAGCAGCACATCACAGAAGCAGGCACCTCCTGAATTCACTGTCATTCGGAACAGAAGCAGCTGGGAACACAGAAGAAGGCTGGTAAGGATTCTAACACAAGGCTACATTTTTTGAATTGACTGGATATTTGCAGCCCTCACTCCCAAATCCACATATTGACACCTAATCCCTAATGTGATAGTACTTGGAGGTAAGGCCTTCGGGAGGTGCTTAGGTCTTGGGGACTCTGCCCTCATGAATGGAACTAGCGCCCTTATTAAAGAGATCCCAGAGACCCCTGACCCCTTCCACCAGGTGAAGACCAGCAAAAAGCAGCTGTCTGTGCACCAGGAAGCAGGTCTCAGCAGAAGCCAAATCCGCTGGCACTAGACCTTGGGCTTCCAGCCTCTAGAAGTATGAGAAGTAAATGTTTGTTGTTTAAAGGCCACTCAGTACATGGTATTTTTGTTATAGCAGCCCAGGCAGACCAAGACAGTTTTAAACAGGGTGGTGAAGAAACTGAGAATCCTCTGCAAATGTTACAGGAAGTTCTACCATGAGAAAAGGATGTTCGAAAACGGCATTGGGTACAAGTAGAGCACATCAGTGGTAGATGATGGGAAGCAGAAAAGAATCCAAACTGGACCAAATGAAAGATATTCTCATCTCCTCCTTAATGAGAAGGAAGCCAAAGGGACACATTTCACATCAGTGGTTACCATCATAATCATACTGAAGATACTATTTAATAAACTCTATATGGCTCATACTCCATAGCTGATGTGTAATCATTCTGAATTAATAAAAAAACTTCTCTTTATAAACTTTTCAGAGTGGCTTCCCAGCTTCTTTGGAATCCCTTTAGGCTTTGTTGAGATAGGTATCCAATAGGTCTAGAATAGATAGATCCCACTGCCAAGCGCAGTCAGCATCTCGCTGCCCAGATTGGACAGCCCAGATAACCAGCGCTCCTTACAGAATTGCACCACAACAAGGCTTAATCCTGTCTGGGTGTGCTACAAGTGACACTTCACATCTACCATCTCCTTTCACCCACACAATGCCTTTGTAAGGCAAGTAGGGTAGATATTATACAGATAAGGAAACAGAGGCAAGGTAAAGCCAGGATCACAAAGTTGGCAAAGAACAATGTTTTATCATTGAAACTGACCCTGGGACCCTTTCCTCCAGCCCCAGCTGTCTAACTGGCAAACTCTTCTAGAAAAAAAAAATGTTGTGAACATTCAATGTTCAAGCCAACAAGGAAGGATGAGCCTTAGACACTTTTGAGAGTGGCTTCCCAGCTTCTTTGGGATCTGCCCTGAGCCTAGAGGTGGACCCTCAGCAGCCCTATCAAAAGATGAGGTCTACAGAACCTGGCTGTGATGATCAACTGAACGCTGCCTCCGTGTCCTTCCTTCTTCACTGACTCCGTCCACACCTATGGGACCCCTGGACCTGCTGGGGATGGACCCCAACAGCTAATGTTAACATAAAAACATTCAAACCTGGAAAAAAAAAAAGATGAGGTCTATTGCACTCCAGCCATGGCTGATAAATCCTGGTGGATGCCTGCTTCGATGTAGACCATTCAGAACATTACATCACAAACACAAACACACACACACACACACACACCAACCAATGAGAAATTTAGGAGAAGGAGACTTTGGAGTGAGATTCTGGTAAGGGCAACTCTCTCAAGCAATTATTCTCAGACGCTGTTAAGATACTTCAGTAGCCATTTAATTTTTTAAAAAATATAAAAATATAATTTATTTTTAATTTTGCCTAACTAATCACATTTTGCTACTTGCAACCAAAAGACCATAACAAATACAACACAATTTTCCCAGTCTTTCCCTTTCGGGTCTTATACTTGTCTTTTCAAATAATGCCTCTTGCATTTATCCAAATGTAATTCTCTCTTCATTGATCATTTTCTTGGCATTTCTCTAACAATGGCAAAGTTGGGGTACATTTCATTTCAGCACATTTTCCTTGGACTCACCAACTATTGACCAACTCAGATGACCTGGGGTGAAAAATTAGAGGCTGGAGAGAAAAACATCACTTAGGTACTTACGTGAGATAAGTGGACTGGCAAAAAGCCAATGGAATTGTGAACGCACTGTTAAATTAATAAACTCCATGTCAAATTGCCCTAGTTCCTCTAAACACTAAGAAGGTACTAAAAACCTATCTCGGGCCCACCAGAACCGGCTTGTTGACTCACGTGGCAGGTTAGGCCAGGTCAGCATCCTTACATCGCCTCCCTTTTGAGTAGAGTTTGCATTTCACATATTACCACATCAGCAGGCTGGTAGGTAAAATAACACTGAGAAGAAGAGTATTATGAGCTCTAAGCCTGCAAGTAGAGTTATAAAAAAGAAGAAGCATTAATGTAAACCTCAATCCCTGCCTTTGCTTGAACTAAGGGAGACAAGGACAAGCTTTCAGCTGCTCTCTGCTCTTCCATTTGACAGGACTGAGTGCAGTGGCTATGAATTAGAAAATAAGAAATAGAGCTGCGAGGCAGCACCCCCGGAGGCTCCAGTAGTTTTACTGACCTCCCTGCAGGATTATGGGAAAGGCAGACCTGGCCTGGACACCAGTGAAGGGGAATGACTTGTACAAATACCTAGAGGACTAGACACAGAGGCCCTCTCATCCCTGGGTGGTACCAAGCATGGGTACTCAAGGAATATTTTATGAACCTCCAGTGCCTACTTCTGCATGGCTAAAGGTGCTCTTAATTGGTTTTCTACTCAGATGCATTAAATTAACTTTACCTAAAAATATTGCTCACTTTGTTCAGTGAAGGAAAATTGAATTTAGATTTAGAGTCTCTGTACAGATGCAAAATAAGCTCTAAAACCTTCAGATTTTTACCATAGCATATGGGCAAAGCAAAATGCAAATGACTTTGCAATTCTCGATTTGAATAGAAGCTTTCTCCTGTCTGGCACCAACATACTTTTTCATTTATTTTCGGTTAATATTGGGGGGAAAGATGGAAGAGTTAAAGAAATCTGCAATGCTAACTTGGACGCATACAGAATGAACCAATATCAGACAGAGCCAAGCAGATCAGGGCCTTGCTATTTTAGTCTGATATATTTAGAGACAGAGAAAGAGCACTGAGCAGAGAGTCTTGAGATTCAGGTCAGAAGTTAGACTTAGATAAGCTCTTTCTCCTGCATGAGTCTAGAAAAGATCTCGACCCTACATCTCCTTCCAAGTCTATATCATTTTTGTAAGTGACCATTTTACTAGTTCTCATTACCCGAAAATTTGGAGCAAAATCTGAATGCAATAAACTCTTATTTATTTAAAATCTGAGCACCCAATATGTTCCAGTAACCAGAATAGTTTTTGTGAAACTATATAATATTCACAATAATAGTTACTATGGTGTACAATATCCCAAATTAGCTTCAGAATCATAAAGAAAAGATTACTTTTGTTCAGTTTGGTTTTATGTAGTGTGATCTAATTCTCTTCCAGGGGATTTCTCAGGAAATGAGAGACAAATCAGAATACAGACATACCTCAGAGATATTGTGGGTTTGGTTCCAGACCACCACAATAAAGCAAATATCACAATAAAGCGAGATACTGAATTTTTTGGTTTCCCAATGCATATAAAAGTTATGTTTACACTATACTGTAGTCTACTATGTGCAATAGCATTATGTCTAATATATGCCTAAATTTAAAAATAATTTATTGCTGAAAATACTAACCATTATCTGAGCCTTCAGCAAATTGTAATCTTTTTGCTGGTGAAGGGTATGTCCTTCAATTTGTACAAAAAACACAGTATCTGTGAAACATGATAGAAAATGGAGTGCAATAAAACGAGGTATACCTGTAGTTGAATAAAAAAGAAACATCCTCTATTATTCCACTGGATTCTCTAAACCTCAAGTAAGACTGTGGTTTGCATTAATTTTTTTCTTCCTTCTTGTACATAAATGTCTCTTCATTTACTCTTG
>NW_006283548.1:349294-355553 GCF_000327345.1 Myotis davidii
GGTTTCTTTTCTGTTTCATTGGGGTATTTGCCTGTTCTGACAATCATCACACCTTTGTCTTATTGTACTATAGATATACCAAGTTATATAAAACGTTATGTCCGGTAGCAATCTGATTTGGATAACAGATAATTACTCCTGTGGGACTTAGGATAGAGGTATACCTTGAAGCTATTGCAGGCCTGGCTCCAGACCACTTCAATAAAGTGAATATCACAGTAAAGCGAGATACTGAATTTTTTGGTTTCCCAATGCATATAAAAGTTATGTTTACACTATACTGTAGTCTACTATGTGCAATAGCATTATGTCTAATATATGCCTAAATTTAAAAATAATTTATTGCTGAAAATACTAACCATTATCTGAGCCTTCAGCAAATTGTAATCTTTTTGCTGGTGAAGGGTATGTCCTTCAATTTGTACAAAAAACACAGTATCTGTGAAACATGATAGAAAATGGAGTGCAATAAAACGAGGTATACCTGTAGTTGAATAAAAAAGAAACATCCTCTATTATTCCACTGGATTCTCTAAACCTCAAGTAAGACTGTGGTTTGCATTAATTTTTTTCTTCCTTCTTGTACATAAATGTCTCTTCATTTGCTCTTGCCTCATTTCTATCAATTATTCTTGGCATCCAGAAAAGATATCATGTGTTTGTTTGTTTGTTTGTTTGTTTTCACTAAAAGCAGAATCCTGTCAGACCTGCAACAAAAAGAAGAGAGTCACAGGCAGCTTTCTTTCTTTGGATTTTGCAAAGACTGGCCCTACTTGGGTGGAAAGTCTCATTAAATCCAATATATTATTAGAGGAAACGTCTTTTGTCTTGTAATAGAGAGCTAGTGCAACCATTTAAGATGTTCATCTCTTCCCAGAAAGAGCACAGTTGTCCAGTGAAGACACTTGAAGTGCACCACGAACTAGGCACCCACTAGACACTGAGATTGATGTGCTGCTGGATAAGATGCTGTCCCACCTTCAAGGCCATACAGTCTGTCTGGGCAGACAGATAAGTCTACCCTGCAAGCCCTATTTTCCCTTGGCCCAGCTCTGGCTCTAAAATAATAGAATTAGTGGCAAAGTTTAACCAAAAAAAATCTATTCATTCTCACAGTCTCATCAAATACCAAATGCATTTAGCTGTTGTTTTCTTAAGTATAGCTTTTACTAAAAGGTGTATTATTGAAAGAATTTCTAAGTATTATATTAATTGGGACCCAGTCAGGAGACAGAAACTATGCCAGTTATTTTAACAAAGAGAAGATGAGATAAAAAATTGCTAACTAGGTATTGAAAACTAGTGATCTGTCTCTTATATTTTTCTTGGCTCCTATTTGCATGATTTCTATTTTAAACCCAAACATGTATTTTTATTAGACTTTTAGATTAAACTCAGAGGTTTTTTTAAGCATCACACTAGATATTCCACCCTGAAGCCCTACAAAATTATTATTTATCCACTATGCTTATTTTCATAAATACTATTTATCTTCAAGAAAATAATATATATGAATCTGGAGTTGTAAAAGATAACACTGAAAACATAATGGAATCTACTATGTACAAGTAAATGATTATAATGAATAACTTCAGTAGTGGAAATTGCTAATGGAATCCACATATCACTGGAAAATTCTCAGTGTTTCTGTTGTTATTACCTTTGTTTAAACTGTTACAAAGAATGAACTGTCGAGGACACCTAATCCCTAACCAACCTGTTAAAACTTGATTTCACTTTGCTCAAAGGTAAGTTGTATTCAGATTCAATGGAAACCAAGTATGAGATAGCCAGAGAATAGTTCTATTCATTTAGGAGTTCTAGCAATTTGAAAGGCATTTTTAGGATGACTATTGTGTGTCTGTCATTGAGCATAACTTACTTTGTAGGTGAAAGATAAAACAAGGCTCTAATTCAAGGCAATGCTGGCTTAATTGAAAAGATGTGTCTAACATGACTAACATACATAAAAGGGTCTGAATCTGAGACAAGTAGTTGATCACCTCATAGCAGTGGGGCAGTGGAAGGCCAGGTGTAGTATATCATAGTATATCTCGCAGCATCCCTTGCAGCATCCTGTGGCCCTGTGATGAATTTCTCTCCAATAGACTGTGACAGAGTTGGAGTATTTGAGTCACGCAACACCCCACACATGCTCCTTCATACATGCCCCCTTGCCCTGGGGTACAATGACAAAGATAATTACTGGAGTGACATTGGAGGCTACATGTTGAGCACAGCAGAGCAACACCATCCTGAGTTTCTAAATGACTGTACACAGCAGAGACAGCCCTCTCCCAATCCCCTCCACTCTGGACCTGGAACTTCTTCTGCCCCGACTTCAACAGTGGGTTCAGGATGACTTTCAGGAGGGCCGACAACACAATGAATACACTATACAAGAAATATGAATTTTGAAGTCATTGAGGGGGCCAGGTAGAAACCTCTTTCGAGAAGAGGAACCAAGAATCTGGGTCCAGTCTGCTTTTTATTCACTTTAAATACACATTTGCCCTTTAGCAACGCATACAGGCAGATAAAAGGTAAAGTTCGGCAAACAATGTAAGGATTATTAGGTCAGGAAATCATCTGGAGCCATTGCAATCACAGCAGGAGCAAACGTGTGCTGATTTCACCCCTGCTGAATATCAAGGTCCATTGGCCTTCCAATGCCTTCCAATATCTTTTATGCTAATACTGTTATGCTTTGGCCTCCAGCGTTCTTCCCTGGTCTGTGACAGGAGAAATAAACCCCTACACACTACACATAGGCTAATTTGTTATAGGAAGTAAGCCTACTCTAATTAATACATAGTTGAAAACCAATACATTGTGTAGAAGGATTTGAAATGGTCTGGTTAGAGTTCCTAGAAGAGATAAAACCTAATATGGGCCTTAATTAATAACAACCAGAATTAATTTGGGACCTTCATGTGGCAGGGACTATGTTAAGAACTGACATGTATTATCTAATTGTCACAACAGCCCTTCACATTTATGTGTTATTAAGCCTTACTTCGCAAATGAAGACATTGAAACTCAGAGCAATCAGGTCATTTTCCCTAAGTCATTCAGCTATAATGAATGGTAGGCTTATAATGTGAATGCAGGTATTTCCATCTCCAAAGTTTACGTGGGCGGGTGGGGGGATAATGTAAGGAAAAGCATGGAGGTCTGCGTCATCATGGCAGGTGCGCGCAGGGAGTGATGATGGCTGTGGGACTTCTCCTGCCTAGTAATAATCTTACAGAAAGAGAGTCTGCCTTGGTCTCCCCTTCTTCAAAGTAGTCTTGACTTCTGAAATCTGAACTGCACTGCTATTTTCTCTATCAATGCTACAGCAATGGGAAAGTCCAGAATAAATTATCAAAATATTTATAGATCAAAAGGAAACCAAAACCATCATTCCCACCCCCAAGCAGGAGCCCAGTCTATCTGAGAGAGGCTTGGATATAGACCAGAGGCTAATGAAATCGGTGACCCTTCCTATGTATGAGGAGCCCCAGGAGGATTTGAAGGGTGAGGGCCACGAATCTTGGCCACAGAACAGAAGGAGAAGCTCAACCAAAGGCAAATACACATTATTCAAGATTACCAACCACTGGCATAGATAACCAAGAGCTAACTGTAAGTCATTGGTTTTTGGCGTTTGGATGACCCGAGGGAAATTCATGACAAATAAACAAATGCCTCCCTTGGGATGTCTAAATAAAACCACATTCAGGAGCTTCTAAGCCATGAGAGAACATGCAGAACTTTGAGTAGAGGAGGTGGACATCATTGGGAGGATGGGTATAGACAGTATTTCCAACATTGTCTTTGAGATGACACATTTAAAGGGTTGGAACAGTTTTTTAAATTTTTAGGGGAGAACATTTATAAGTCATTTATATTGCAGACGGTTCAGTGGCTCAGACTGACATGCAGTAGCTAAACAGAGCCTTCTGCTCAGCCTCCTGTACTCCAAGACACCCCCATGCTCCAGCCTCTTGAAGCTTTTCCCAGAAGTCTGCAGTTCTCCTTAACCAGCAGCCAAAAAGTTAAGGCCACTCAAACTGAGAGCAGAAGCATAATGACAACAGAAACTGTGGTGGTCATAAGAGTTGTTTGTCAAAAGTGCTTGCCCTCTGCTTTCCAGGCACATGGCAAAATGGCACTTCCCGGCCTCCAGATGGTCAAGGGTGGCCATGTAACTAATTCTGGGCAAGGAGACAGGGCCACCTCCAGCAGGGAGCATTTGATTGCTAATGCAAGACCCTCCAGAATGATTTTGCTTTCTACCCCAGCAATTGGCAACATTTGAGACAGTGGCAACTCCATGAGGGACATGTAGCTTGAACAAAAAAATAAACCCTGTTCTTTCAAGCCACTGGGATTTTAGTTATTTGTTGTTGCAGCATGACCTTGTCTTTCCTGACTGCTAACAATAATCAACCGTCATTGAGTGCTCTATCTTAAGCACTATTTGTATATATTCATTTAATTCTAACAACACCCCTTTGAGATGGATAATATTGTATTATCATGGCAAAGATGAAGATACAGAGGCACAGAGAACTTACATAAATTGCCTAAAACGGCATATCTAGATGTAGTTTGAGGAAGTCTGTCTCCAGGGCCTGAGATTTGGCCACTGAGCTATGCTTCTCTTGATCAGTGATACAATTAATATGGTCACTGTAACAAGCTTTAATGAAAATGTACACATAGAAAACTGTAGTAAAAACATATCGTCATATCGAAGCCACCATATGCTACCACCAACTTTAACTCTTGTTTGCAGTTAATTGCAATTATCTTATAAGAAGAAAAAAAATTGGCATGTGAAATAACTGCACCCAGATGTCACTACTTGAGTCGCCAAGACGCATGACAATTTTAAAAAAGTAATAGCACACACATGAAATAAATAACGTTTAATCATGTATGTTGCTGTTTTCTGCAAGATCTACACTTTTGAACCTGATCTCCCTGAGTTACAGTCATACCAAAACAAACCAAAAAAACAGGAACTGCAAACATTATTTAGCATGTTTCATTTTAGATTAAACAGATTTTACTCCCTGTTCCCTAGTAATTATATATAATTAAAAAGCACCGAGGAATGTGCGGAAAAGCACAATGAAGTAATAATCATGGGGACAGTAACTCACCGCTGAGCGGAAGTTGCCTTTCTTCAGATTAATTTGTGAAAGGACTGATGAGAACATGACAGCGAGACAGAAGGGAACATGTCCTTTCAAATTGCTCTGCTCAGGAAACACAATTAATGAAACACATCTAATTGTATAACTGCTTCAGAAGGCATTAGTACTGAGTACACTTCAAAGGTCATGCTCCTTTGTAACAGCTCTCTCTTCAGAGGAAACCCATTCTATTGCTCAGAGCCCTTACTGAGGTCGGATTGACTCAGGTCACTGCTCTAAAACAAGACCTAGTTGAGGTTGAGTAGCTATAAAGTTGGAAGCTAAATTCGGGCATCATCTTGGTATCATCCTGCCCCTCATTTGTGTGTATTCTCCATAATTATAAAAATGCTGACTGCCAACTAAGTCATTTACTTGTTCAAAAGCAATGTATTGGCTACTCAGCCATAAAAAATAAGTGAAATATTATCTTTTGCAACAGCACGAATGGACCTAGAGGATATTCTGCTAAGACAGACAAAGACAAATGCCATATGATTTCACTTATATGTGGAATCTAAAGAACAAAAACAAAATGGAAACAGATTCATAGATAGAGAGAATAGACTGATGATTGCCAGAGGGGAGCGGGGTCAGGGGACTGGGTAAAAACAAGGGAGGGATTAAGAAGTACGAATTGGTAGTCTATAGAATAGTCACAGAGATGCAAATTACAGCACAGGGAATATAGTCAGTCATATTGTAATAACTATGTGTGGGGCCAGGTGGGTCCTTGAAATATCGGGGGACCACTCTGTGAAGTACATGATTTTCTAACCACCATGCTGTACATCTGCCACTAATCCTATATAATAAAAGAGAAAAATGGTAATTGGCGTACGACGATACCCTTTTCATTGGCTAATCAGGGCTATATGCAAATTAACTGCCAACTCAGATGGCAGTTAACTGACAACAAAATGGCGGTTAATTTGCATATGTTGGCACAATGCAGGGAGGCGAAAGGGAAAACAGGAAGAAGCCCCCTGCCACTGACAGTGATCGGAAACCCAGGGGGGAGCTAAGGACATGGGGTTTCCCCTGCCCCCCAGCCATGATTGGAGAATCGGGGG
>NW_006283548.1:356182-370528 GCF_000327345.1 Myotis davidii
TAATAGTGAATGTAAACTGTAATTTAAAATAACATTTTTAAAAAGAAAAAGCAATGTATTGAGCATCGACTGCAGTAAGGCCCTGGACTGGGTGCCAAGGGGTGCAAAACATGAAGACTTTAGCACTTTGCTGGGAGCGGACTGGGGTGGGACTAAGAAGACTCTGTGAGGTCGGAACCATTATCATCACTGTTTTTAGATCCGGTAGAAAAGGCTTGGGTTAACACAGATAGAATACCATATAGTGATTCAAGTGTTAAGAAGACAAAGCATGGAAGCCCTAAATCGGCGGCTAGGTGCCGGAGTCCATTCATTGTCTTTACTACCTGGGTTTTGACAGAGACCCCCAGAGAAGGCTGGTAACCTTTGAAGTTCTAGTAAAGGTCAGAACTGTGAACTACCCAGTTAATTTAAGTAATAATGGTTGAAGCATCTCCACCTTAGTTCACTTAATTCCTTAGGTACTTATGTAGATCTTTGTTGATTATTGTTGATCAGATACTCCTGGAGATCTGTTGATGAGTTAATCAGGTACTCTGCCTATTCCTGAAAATTGTCTGCTGATGTGTGTCATTAAAACCTCCTTACCCTAAGGGCTACTCCAGATGAATAAAAGCTTGGTGAGACCTGAGCCAAGCGGGAGGAGGAAGTCTTTCCCGACTTGCCCGCCTGGTCCCCGGTATTGCAAAATTATCTTGTGTCTCTTTCTTTCATTTGTTGTGCGGCTCCTCTTTCAGATACCGAACCCTACTCCACGCGGGCCGTGGAAGGAATCACTCAGCAGCTAGGGAACGTCACTAAAAAGTGACATTTGAATAAAGATCTAAAGGAATTGAGGAAAATGCAAAGAAATCTCTGGAGGGAGGGCATTCTAGTCAGAGGGAAGAGCAAATGCAAAGGGCTTGTGGTGGGAAAAGTTGAAATGAGGCAGGGAGGCTGTGCGGAGGGAGGAAGTAGTGTGGACTCCTCAGAGCCAGAGGAGCCAGAGCATTGAGGATCCTGTAGGTCACTAAAGAACTGAGGATTTTACTCTATGTGACAAGGGAAGTCCTGGGAGCATTGTGAGCACAGGCGGGTCATGATCGGACAACGGAATCCCTCTGGCTGCTGTGTTGAAATAGACCGAAGGGCAGCAAAGAAGTAGCAGAGAGATGAGTTCCGAGGCTCTTGCAATCAGGCAAAAGGGGACAATGGTCTCGCTCAGGTGGCAACAAGGGAATGTAATAAACAAATAAATAAATAAATAAATAAAAAATTTTTAAAGCTAGCTTCTGGATACACTGTATTTTTTAAAAGAGAAAACAACAGGATTGTGACAGATCAGATGGAGAGTAGTGGGATCAGGGATGAGCCCAAGTCCTTGGCCTGGAACTGGACTCGTGGGGTCATCTTTTACTGAAGTGGGGAAAGCTGAGAGGAGCAACTTTGGAAACCCATTTTGGGGTATTTAAGTTTGAAATACCCACAAGATGACCAAATGGAAATGTCAAAGAGACTAACGGTCCTGAGCTAAAGAGATAGAACAGAGCTGCCAATACACATTTGAGCATTACTAGCATAAACATGGTATTTAACATCAAGGGAATGAATGGGACCACCAGGGAGATGCGTGGATGCAGATGCCTAAAGGCTGAGTCCTGGGCCACAGCAACACTTCAAAGTTGGATGATGAAGAGGAGCCAAGGGATTCAAGGGAGTAACCACTGAGGCAGGAAGAAAACCAGAGTCCAGACCAGTGACCTGGGAGTCCCCCAGGCTGGAGAAAGGAACAGTATCCCACTCGCCTGCTTCAACGGTGTTTAGGAAGAAAATGAGAAGGTAAATGTGAAATCCTTTGGAAAAGACAAAAAGCCTTCGATGTCTCAAGATTCTTAAGAACTTTCCAATTGCACATGCAAACTAAGTTTATTGATTTTTTAAATAAATGTCCAAATATTTACCATATTGATTCAAAATGTAAACAAATCACTTAACCACAATATATGAGGTAGAGCTCTGGGAATAACAATACATTTTAAAATACTCAACAAGTTATAAAAAAGATCCACCAAGGTTCTTAAACATTGTTGAGTCTCCGGCATCTCCTAGCCATTTGACCAATCTGTCTGTGGCTATGGCAACTTAATGAGAAAAACATTTGCCTTTTATGGTATCAGTATCACGCCAGGATTTATAATTTCCTGTTTCTCTACCAGAGGCTCCAGAGCCATCTCTGGAGAGTTAGGAACAAAGAATGAGACTGTGTACCCATTCCTGGTTAAGACAACGACCTCCTAAACACATTGACTCTTAACCTGCCGGAGGAAGTCTTAGAATGTATCCACGAAGTATTGATTGAGCTTGATGCTGCAATGTAAGGACACCTTTACACTCTCATATGATTGACCTGCAAATTTTAAAAACAGGATTTTGAAGTGTACCTCCCCCCTTCCAACCCACGCCTCCTCTCCTTAATATATGAATATGATCTTTTTTTATGTGCTTTGAACCAAGGCAGGAAAAAGGACAAGTAACTCTTTTCCCTATATGAAATGGCCTTCCTCCAGGTCTTATTTTGCCCACATAAATCTTCTGCTTCAAGGCCTTTCTGCCAACTGCTGGAGAAATGGCATGAATTCAGACAAAAAGATTACCTGGCCCAACCTCTTCTGTCTGAGACTGTCTTCAAATGCTAAGCTAATAGCCACCTAGGATCAGGCAGCAAGGCAGGCTTTCCACCTCCGCCTCCTCAGCCTTCCTGCTTACACTGCGTGATGGATGAGCTTGTGCCCTTCTGTCACCCCAGCCCTTTGTTTGTTTCACTTTTTTGACAGCTATGGACCTTGAGGAGAAGCCAAACAGGTTTGGAAACCAGTTTGGTCCAAGCACAGTGGGAACTCATCTCTATGCACAGGGATCTGTGGCAGCGCCTGCCTGGGCACTAGGAAGTCAGCCCAGGTTCCCAGAGAGGCTGCAGGCACCCAGTCTCCACAGATCCATCAGCCTGCTCACTGGGAGAATAAAGCTGGCTTCCCCAATATAATTACAGAGTGGCTGATTTATTAGTCTGAACTTTGGTGCATGGCAGGGGTAATGCTATTTGTGCCAGTTTATAGTATCAGGCCAAAAGATGCAATGCCAAGCCAGCCTGATTGGTTCCAATAATCTACTTGCACAAACCGAGCTCCTGCCTATGCCAATGTGTGTTCAGGGATTATGCCACGTGGCTTAGTCTCTTTGGCAAAGCCCCTCTGAGAAGGAAATTACAAGTCTTTATATATTCAGAGCCATTTAATAGCTGGTAAGCTACTGCCAACCACCTAAGCTACTGCCAAATGTACTGAAATATCTTAAGGAGTCCATCCTTGTCAGGTTAGTTTTATACCTAAATAAATACACCACAAATGACAGATGCTACATTTTCTCTAAAGGAAAAAGCAATCCTTTCTCTCTAGCCCTGTCAGCATAAACATACTAAACCCAGATGGGACAAGAACACTTTGTATGAGATTGCCGGAGGCCATGTGAGATCACAGTCCATGGAATGGACATGGGATGACGGAGATGGAGGTTAGAATTACAGCTCCTCCACCTGATGGCTTTGTGTCCTTCAGCAAGTTACAGAACCTCTACAGGCATCAATTACATCATCTCTGAAATGGGAATTAAATGTTGTTAGGATGAGTGGGTGGTTCTAGGTAAGTCACCTGCACAGCACCTGGCATAAGAGAGGTGTTTGATAAACCAGTGTTTCTCAAAAAGGCAGGGGTCTAATGAGGAATCCTCTAGATTTGGAAGTTCTTTATGAAACATTTTTACCTTTAGGTTTTCCTTCCAATCACAATTTAAAAATTAATAGAACCATCTTCTAGATCAGCTGGGAGACCCATTTGGATTAGGTTTTAAACCTCAATTTGGAGTCTGTTTACAGTTGCATTGGCACCAAGGGGTACTACTTGAATTGTGATGAGCTACAGAGACCAGAAGAAAAAAACGAGTTGATTAAAAGGAAGCATCTATGCCAAGTGAAGGCCCATGATGCTTGCGGGTGGTGTGCATGAAAGTTCCAGGCGTTCAGAACAGAGAACAGTGGTGGGAGAACTGAGGGATCTCACCGCTCTCACCCTGTTGGGACCAAGAAGGCACCATGCTTGTACCATAGCAGTGAGCAACAGTCAGGCTCAAAGCAATGTTTACATGTTTAATTAATACTGTTATTTTGAAATATATTGGTTTTGTAGTTTTGTTTCTAACATATAAAATTGTTTTTTATTTCATGGTTGTTTGCAAGTAACAAAGAAGTTCATAACCATTTTAGGCTTAATATATCTAAGTAAGTAAAAATAAAAACCATTCTTATCAATGGTGGATGTTCACACAAAGTTTTTTCTCATAGAATGGGTTCATAGATTATTCAATTTTCAGTAACCCAGTAATAACTGGTCACTGTTAGTATAATTATTACGGAGGAAATAAAAAAATTGATGCAATGGATAGACAGCTTTATGTTATTTTAAGAGAAAAGGCAGGCTATAATTTGCATATATGTTACAATTAACATTGTGTTAAAAATTATGTTCAGGAAAAACAATAACATAAGGAAATATTCTAATTAATAATTGTTATTTTGGGGTGATAAAATTATGAGTGATTATTTTTTTCTATTTTAAAATATTTTTGTTTGTCTTTAAAGGACATGAATTCTGTAATTTTAAAGTGTATGTCCAAAATGTAAGCAGCCCCTACAACAGTCTGAGAATGTAACCTAATACGACCTGATTCCAGACCAGCCACTGACGGTCTCAAGAACCCCTCACTCCCCAACATTTACATCCCAAGCCCCCAGTCTCTGTGTGCAATGGATTCTTGTACTGTGCGCTTCAGATCCCTAGCTACCCCCTCATAGCTCCAAACGATGTGATTTATAAGATCTCTCTTTAAACACCTTTCTGGGAGCTAATTCTCTAGTCCTGGTGAGTTCCAGGAACCATCTGTGAAGGTGCTCACCCCCCCTCCCCTCCCCGCAGTCTTCTCCCTTGGCCTGTCTCCATGGCCCACCCCTGGCAAACAAGGAAATAGGCCTCTGTTGGTTTTCGTGTCTCTCCAGCATCCCTTTTAGCCACCTGTGCTTTCTTCCTGGCATTCTTCCCCAGGCCTTACTGGTAGTCACTGCACCACACCCACGCCAGACTTTCCTTGGCTGGTCTTCCAATGCTGTCTGCCCATTCCTCCTCAGTACTCACTTTGGATAACATGCTGGGAACAACTACCTGTGCCAGCTACACTCTTTAAGTGCCTAAGGCTAATTGGTACCTATATATATAAAAGGCTAATATGCAAAGTGTCCCCTCGGGAGTTTGACCGGGAGACGGGGAGTTCAATCACTCACTATGATGTGTGCTGACCACCAAGGGGCAGCATGGAATGAAGGAAGGCCCCGGCCAGCAGCCGGAAGCCCTGATTGGCTCTGATCACTGGCCAGGCCTAGGGACCCTACCTATGCATGAATTCCATGCACCAGACCTCTAGTATATCTACATAATAAAGAGGCAATATGCAAATTGACCATCACTCCACAAGATGGCCAGCAGGGGAGGGCAGTTGGGGGCAAACATGCCTGCAGGGGAGGACAGTTGGGGGGACCAGGACTTCAGGGGAGGGAAGTTGTGGGCAACCATGCCTGCAGGGGAGAGCAGTTGGGGGGACCGGGCCAGCAGGGGAGGGCAGTTAGGGGGACCAGGCCTGCAGAGGAGGGCAGTTCGGAGTGACCAGGCCTCCAGGGGAGGGCTGTGGGGGGGACCAGACCTGCAGAGGAGGGCAGTTCGGGGTGACCAAGCTGGCAGGTCCAGCAGGAGGGCAGTTGTGGGGAACCAGGCATGCAGGGGAGTGCAGTTGGGAATGATCAGGCTGGCAGGGGAGCAGTGAGGCGTCTATCAGGCTGGCAGGAGAGTGGTTAGGGCAGCCGCAAGCATGAATTTTGTGCACCCGGCCTCATATATACTTAAAGTATATATGCTATATGTCTCTAACACACATCTTTTTAAGTATGTGTCTATATATGTAACTATATTATGTTATATATATTATATCAAGTTGCAAAAACATATATGTGTGTGTATATATGTAATAATAATTATTATTATTACTATTATTAGAATACTGGGACTACCCCAGCACACATAAATCCGTGTGTTGGAGGTGGGCCTGGCACTGATAGTTTTCAAAGCTACCCAGGTGACTAATGAACAGCTGAGCCTGGAAACGATCAGATCAACCCCAGGAAGCTGAGGCAATATCTTGCCTCACACTCTGGAACTAGCTGCCTGAAATTGAATGCTGGCTCCACCACAAACCTGTTATCTGCACAACCTTGGCCAATTTAATGTATTCCTTTGTCCCTTAACTTCCTTATTTGTAGAGTGGATAGGATGCTGATAATGCTAGCTACCTGTAGGGCTGAGGTGAGGGTTAAATACCATTATACCCGTGAAGGACTTAGAAAAGCCTGGCATACAGTCAGTGCCGCATGCACGCAGGTTCTTCTTGTTGATAACTGTTATTATCGAGCACCCTATGGGCCTCTGGCTCAGCGGCCCAGGGGGCAGCTTCAGGAATAAAGGAACGGACGTTTTTGTCTCTGGGCAGAGTTGGACCTGCTGTGGAGGACGGCAGGCTGTAGGCCCTGCTTTTCCTGTGAAAAGAGATCTTATGGAAGCTCCTGAACACGACCTTTGCTGGCGGCCAGTCGCCACCAGGTGCTGAGCCAAGGATACCCGGGAGTCCAGGCAGATCAGCCACGCTTGTCTGGACGGCTCCTAAGGGGCCCCACGGAGCTCTAAGGAGTGTCTGCCGGAAGCTTCTCATGTCCTTACAAACACCCACCTCTCAGCCCTGTGGCAAGGGGACCTGAGTCTCAGAAGCCCTTGGCAGCCTTCCTGGCGCCCGCCCCGGGCTCCGGTGCCCAGGGCTCGCAGGGACTGGGGGATGCGGCCCTACCCGGGTGGGGTGTATTCCCCCTTCCAGTCTATAACCCTCGGGCGCTCAGTGTGCGGCACACCTGTTCGTGTTTGTTTTTAACTGACAGTGTTGATTTTGCACGAGGCTGGGCAGGGGATGTGGTTACAGGGCTGCGATAAGGGCTGGGAGCCGCTCTGCATACAAGAGGAAAATGCCAAGTTGGGTAATGAAAACTGAACCGCCCCGTGCCCTGGCTTAAAAATATCCTTACCAAAATTGTGAAAGCACCACAAAAACCAAACAAAGCAGAAACCATCCTGCTCTCGGGGACAGATTTTCCTTCCCCACCCCCACCCCGGAAAGCAGTGTGGCACATTAAAATCAGTCCTGAACTGGGGGAGGGGAGGGAGGAGGGGAGTCCTGTACTATTAATACTTACAGCCCTGGGCTCCGAGGACGCTGGCTGACTTCACCTCTGTGTGCCCCCGTTTCTTGGCTGTGGAGAGAAGGGTCTGAGCGCGCTCATCTCTGTGATTCCTCCCAGCACCCCATCCCTGTTATGTTGGAGATTCAGGGAGGAAGAGTGCGTTCAATTCCTGAGCACACACTCCTATGCTGCAGGCGGCGTGGGAAACTGGGGAGAGAAGGGAGACCAAAGTAGGCCAGGCATGTCCCTGGGAGCAAGTGCGTAAACACAGAGGCACAAGCAAGGGTTTTGTTAAGTTCACACTGGCTGCAACGTTTGTTTAGGGGGAGCTGATTTTTGCACATCGGGATCAGTAGCTTCTCATAAAGAAGGTGATTCCAAAACAGTGCTGAGTGACGATGAGTGTGTGCTTGCCAAGGTGGGGTGGGGAGGGAGGGGGGGTTACAGGCAGAGCTTCACAAAGGCTGAGATGCAGCAGAGCATGAGAGCATGGCCGGCGCAAGCGCTTCAGGGAGTCAGGAACCTGACTGTGAGGGGTGTGTGTGTGTGTGTGTGTGTGTGAGAGAGAGAGAGAGAGAGAGAGAGAGAGAGAGAGAGAGAAGGCGCCAGTAGAGAGGGATGCTGTTGCATAGCAGAAGAGATGAAAGGTGAGTAGGGGCCACATCACAGATGTATGATATAGAGGAGTTTAGAGTTTAGCCTGCAAACACAGAGGAGCCAATGACAACCAGTTTTAAACACAACCATCAAATTTGGGCGAGTGGAAATTTCATGCAAAATAGTTGTATAAGCAAGTGATCAAGAAATTAAAAGAGGTGCTTTGTTTTATTTGCCACATTTTTTTACATTCTTAGATCACAAAAATGCGCTCAGAGTATAATCCTCCTTCCTTGCTTGCTTCCTAAGTGACTACTTGAGGCTTCCAGACATAAGTTTACAAGTTGTTGACTTTAATTTGCAAGCTTCTTCCTAATACCCTTTCCATTTAGGTGATGAAGATGGAGAAACTATCACTTCCTAAAAACTTTCAAGATTAATTCCATTGCACTTACCACTTGCTTATTCTCCTCTCGCTTCCCTTATCATGCATTTTCTTCCTTCTAGTGTACCTGATTATCATCTGGCAAGCAGAGATTGTATCATGAATACTTTATATCCCCGTAGTGCTAGCATAGAAAAGACTATTAATAGCTGAATGACTTTAAAGAATATTCCCCATAGGCCTAGCACATGCCTGGCATAGAGCAGGAACATAATGAGAAGAAAGCACATAGGCTGTGCTGTCAGAAAGCACAGGGCTTTATCCCTAAGTCACTTGAACATCAGTGATCCCAAGCAAGTCACTCTGAACCACAATACTTTCAACTGTAAAAGGGAGTTAATAGCCCAGCCGGTGTGGCTGTGATTGAAAGCTGACCTATGAACATGGAGGTCACAGTTCGATTCCCTGTCAGGGCACATGCCTGGGTTGTGAACTCGATCCCCAGTAGGAGGAGTGCAGGAGGCAGCCAATCAATGATTCTCTCTCATCACTGATGTTTCTATCTTTCTCCCTCTCCCTTCCTCTCTTTGAAATCAATAAAAATATATTGTTTTTTTAATGGAGTTAGTAATAGTGTTAAGGGATATAAAAAAAGATAAAATAATGACTCTCATACAGATATAAAATAAGCACATGCTAAAAATTTTAACAGATAAATGTTAAACTGGCCCAAAGGGGAAATAAATTTATTTGGTGTACAGGAATATTGAAACAAGATTACCAATAGACAGAAACTGGCTTTTTCCAATGGTGGAGAGGGGTATGAGTGGGTGGAAAAGCCAATTTAATTCCACCCAGCCAGTATTTATTTGTGTATCTACACACAAGAATCACTGCATTGCTATCAGTTATCTATAACATACAGAGTTGTAAAATAGCTTGAAGACAATGAAAGGCTCAGACAACCCCCCTCCTTACACACGCACACACACACCCCATAGAATCAGAATCAGATGACTTGAAAAGTGTACACTAAATGATGCATGGTTTTCCACTGACTGGCATCCTGTGGTTGCCAGGAGGATTCTCACCTATGTAGTGAGAATTCATTGAATGTACCAGTTACCCAGCAAATCATAACTGCTTTCATTATTATTAATCTCTATATATATATAAGCCTAAGTGACCAGTCAACCAATCGCTATGATGACACACTGACCATCAGGGGGCAGATGCTTAACACAGGAACTGCGCCCTGGTGGTCAGTGCGCTTCCACAGCCAACCACCCTTGGTTGGCCAACCTCCTGTGGTCCCTCCCCCTGGTCAGCCAGCCCCGATTGGCCCCGATTGCTGGCCAGACTGAGGGACCCCACCATGCACAAATTTGTGCACTGGGCCTCTAGTATAAGTTATTTAAAAAAAATTGCTTCTTGGGTAAGATTTGCTCATCCAACCAGAATGTGTGTTCTCCTATCACTGTCATCTGATGGCATCCAGAGTGCCCAGAACGGCATGGTACTCAGATTTTTCAATGACAAATTTATAGTAAGGCAATATTTGATGAATTATGAAACACATTTTTTAAACAATTGATGACTAACCTTAGAGTTAGGCAAGGGGACTTAGGCGACTGCTGCCATGTCCTCCTTCTGAAAGTCAGTGATGCTCAGAACATGTGAATGTAAAATGATGGGTGACTCCTACTTTGCCACAGCCCCTTCCCACTGGAGGCCAGGGTGAGTCTGTTGAAAATGAGTATTTTTGCTTTAGCCTGGTTCTAAGTCCTTATTCAAATACAGCTCTCACTGCTGCCAGCAGGATTTCCCACTGTGCCTGCTGGGACCTCCCAAAAGCATTTTCTTCAAAGAACCCAAACTAAATGATGATGGCATCACTTTTGTGCCAGTTCAATTCTTGTGGGAGGGCAACTGGTACAAACTCTGCTTCCTGAACTCACCTCATTTAAAATGATAAGGAAGCAAAGGTAGAAAGGGGGCTTGATAGGGCAGGTGTGCATAAGTTTCTGATGGTAAGGAGAGGGACATGGATTTGGGATAGGCATAAAAAGTGGATGTATTTTGGAACTATTTCTGGCTTTAGTGGTTTATTCCTCTCAGAAATCCTCATTGATGCAAATTAGATCAGCAAATGGTAAAGTATCTATGTCTTACCTTTATGTCCCTGACTGCCTAACCTGGTAAACTCTGGAGGGGCACAGGCCACATCTGTCTCATTACTTTTGTAACTTCAGTGCCAGGCACATGCTAAGGGGCCATTAAATGCATATTGAATGGATATTGTGCACTATTGTAAGGAGAGAGATGAGCTATAAAGGACAAATAGTAGAAGTGAAATTAGTTAATAAATTTAGACACTATTAGACATGTTAATGAGTGTAGAGGTGAAAACATATAAAACAAAGATGCTGGCAGAATTGTAGAATGTCTTCCATTCTTCCAACCTCAGGAGTAGAGGGGGACAAAAAAAAAACATATGGAATGTGGCCAAAGAGAGTTAAGGTTTTAGTTGAAGCTAAAAGCCCTTGTATCACATTTGGTTGCTGTGGCAACAGAACTCCCATCTTACGATAATCTGCACTAATAAAAGAGAAACATGCAAATTGGTGTCACTCTGCTACGCCCACCAGCCAATCAGAGCGACTATGCAAATTAACCCAACAAAGATGGCCGTTAATTTGCATACGCAGGCACGGAGTGAAGAGTGAAGACTGAAGAGGCTTGGCTTCTCTGCTGCAGCCACAACAGACCAAAGGCCTGGGTCCCGGGTGCCAGAGGAAAACCGGTGCTGGCAGCCAGGGGAAAGAAGGCCTATTGCACAAATCTTCATGCAACGGGCTTCTAGTGATATTATAATATGATAAAAACAAATACAAATAAATTAACAACTTATGGAAAATGGAGTGACAACCTCACCTTTGGGGATCATCTAAGATGAAACCTTGAAAGGGGCTCTATGCTGCAGAAGATGCTATTCTAGAATTACTCTGTATACAAGGGTTACTAAGTCATAGAATTTGACAAAACAATTTTAAACTCTCTACAGGAAAGCACATAAGGCTATGATCAACTAAGATGGTTTTAAGTAACAGAACAAGGCATGAAACTTGCCCTATATGTCAGTTATCTTTTAGCACAATTATGTTGTGGAACCCACAACTACAAAACTTAAGTGGCACAACATACTAACCCTTTATTTTGGTACTATGTGTTGACTGTGCAGTCCTGGTGACAAGCTGAGTGGCTGTTTTGGCTGGATTCACTCATATGGGCAGGGGCAGGTTGGCTGGATACTGGCTGGTCTAGAATGGTCTCACCTTGGACTGACCCTGTCCTGCATCACCTGTCCTCTCATCGTTCAGCACACTAGCCTGAGTTCATTCTCACAGAGAAGGCAGTGTTAGTGGAAGTGCGCAGGATCAGGATCTCTGAGGCCCAGCTTTGGAACTGCCACACTGTCACTTCCACCACATTTTACTGGCCAAGGCATGTAGCAAGGCCAGTCCTGATTCAAAGGGTGGAGAAACAGACTCAACTTCTTGATGCAATGAGCTGCAAAGTTATATTGCTAAGAACACAGATACAAGGAGGCTATTAATTATACCCATCAATGCAATTGGCCTACCATATCAGAAATCAACTTACTATAGAGGTATAGTAACTAATTCAGTGAGATATTGGTGTAAAAAGAAACAAAAATGATGTAGTATCATGATCCAAAGAGATTCATATGATAAAATATCATGATAGAGGTCACACTGAAGACTTTCTATCAATAGAAAACAATATACTATTCAACAAATGGTGCTATGACAATAGGTTATTCAATGCAGGGGAAGAAAGATTCTTACCTCACTTATATACAAAAATCAAGTTCACCGTTATTAAAAATATATATGTGAAAAGCAAAACTTTAAAACTTTTAGAATATAGAACAATTTTACTCTTGAAAAGGATTTCTTAAACAAGAAATGAAAGGCACAAACGATAATTAAAATGTAGATAAAGTCTACTATATTATAATTTATAACTTCTATGCAAACCTCCAAAAAGTGAAAATAAAAGCCCCAGTTTTCAGAAAAATATTTATATAGAAAATAGAAAATATCAGTATTAAGAACTAATAAAGAACTTTCTAAACTCAATGAGAAAAAATAAATCAATAAAACAAACATAAGTATGCAAAAGAAGAGGCAATTCATAGAAGAGGAAACCTGAATGGCCAGTAAGCATTAAAAAAAACTATCATCACATTAGTAAATGGAAAAATGCAAATTAAATTCATAATGAGACATTATTTCATACCATTAATTTGGTAAGGATAATGTAGTCTGACAATATCAAGAGTTAATGTGGAGCAACTAGAACTCTCATTCACAGTAAGATAGGAATTGAACTCAGCACAATCACTTTGGAGAGCAATTTGGCAATATCTGGTAAGGTTGAGCATGCACATACCCTATACACAGGAGTACTACATATATATCCTAAAGAAAGTTTCTCATGTTTTTCTCAATTCATTCATGAAAATATTCATTGCAGGGTTATTTGTAACAGCAACATTAGGAGCATCCTAAAAGTCTACAAGTAAGAATATGCATATATACATATTAACATATTCAGACAATGGCATTCTACACTACAATAAAAATGGATGAACTAGAAGTAATCTATCAACATGGAAAAATCTCAAAAACATAATGTTGAACAAAAAACAAGTCACAGGAGGTGTATACATTATGATAGCTGTTCTATAAAGTTTAAAGACATATTCAAACCATACCATATTGTTGAGGAATACATACATAAGTAGTAAAAGCATAAAGGCATGAATACAAATGATACATAAGAAATTCCAGGTAGTACTGGTAGCTACCTCTGAAGAACAGGTGAGGTTATAAAGAAGATAATGTCACTGGCAAAGGTACACAGGAGGTTTAACTGTATTTGATGTTATATTTTTTAAATTGGATGATGTTAATGTATTTCTCCTATTATTTTCTATATGTTATTTGTATGTCTGATGTTTAGTTTAAAAAATGAGTGGATGTTTAAGAGTCTTGCTATGAAAGAGAAAAAGAGGTGATGGGGCTGGAAGAAGAATGATGTTGAGACGTTCACACCTATGATCCTCATCTATGGGTCCACTAACCCTGGTTTCTCTGGCCCAGAGAACTAGTTATGTACTATTAGAGACAAACAGTAGTAAATAGATTCCATGCTTAAATAACTCTGAAGAATGATGGGTTAAACAAAGCTAATACATAGTGTCTTTTTCTGCAAAACCTGTCAGAGTGTCTGAAATGCTATGGGTACTGTGCCTCTCTGAGCAGGAAATAAAGTAGGCAGTGTTTCTCCCACTTGAGTAGCCCTGGAGTCATTTCTTCTTGCATCACATCAGGGCAACAATTTCCATGATACATTTTTTTGGAAAATGTGCCCCTAAAAGTTTTATTTTCCTGTCGTCTACCTCTATCCCTGTGTCTTACTCTGTCCACACATTCTACTTCCTTATCAATACTCGTGTCATTGTCATTTCATTCCCACGTCTCCACACAATTCTCCCATGCCCTGGTCTTCTTTTCATGGAGGCAAAGTGGCTTAAGAAGAACACTCAGTTTGAAATCCTGGCCCCAGCACTTTGTAGCTGAGGAACCCTTCTCTGTGCTTTGGTTTCTGTGTAAAAAATAGAGAGAATTCAATCCCTTACCTCATAGGAGAGTTGTGAGACAGTCATGCACTGCATAAGACATTTTGGTCTACAGTGGACCACATATACAGTGGTGGTTCCATACAATTATAATAGAGCTGAAGAATTCCTACCACCTAGTGATGTCATAGACATGATGTTATGGCCATGGTAACATCGTAGCATTACACATTACTCCTATGTTTGTGACAATGCTAGAGTATAGACAATACAGCACATGCAGTCATGTACAGTACTAACACTTGGTAAAGATAATAACCAACTATATTACCA
>NW_006283548.1:370744-379587 GCF_000327345.1 Myotis davidii
TTCTACTGTGCTGCCAGTCATATACAAATACAGCACATGCAGTCATGTACGGTACTAATACTTGGTAAAGATAATAACCAACTATATTACCAAGTGGTGTACAGCAATGTCCTAGGCTTCACATTCACCACTCACTCACTGACTCACCCAGAGCAACTTTCAGTCCTCATGTTAAGTGCCCTGTACAAATGTATCATTTTTTTCTTTTACACCATATTTTCCTGTACCTTTTCTATGTTTAAATGTTTAAATACACAAATGTGTACCATTGTGTTACAACTGTCTACAGTATTCAGCACAGTAATGTGGTATACAGGTTTTCAGCCTTAAAGCAATTGGCTATACCATATAGCCTAGGAGTGTAGTAGGCTATACTATTAGGTTTGTTTCAAGCACACTCAGTGATATGTGTGCAACAAAATAGTCTAATAATACATTTCTGAGAACATAGCCCCATAGTTAAGTGGTACATGACTGCATTTATACGATAAGAAATAGGAGTTTGCCTGTCTTAAGATACTATTTTTGGAGACTATATTAGTTTTCTAGGACTGCCATGTGAAGTACCACACACCGAGTAGCTTAAACAACAGAAATTTATCATCTCACCTTTCTTTAGGTAGAAGTCCAAGTTCAAGGTATTGGCAGGGTTGGTTCCTTCCGGTGGTTTGCTGGTGGTATTTGGTGTTCCTCAGCTTGTTGTCCTTGACTTCGCTGCATCACCCCAATCTCTGCCTCATCTTCACATGGAGTTCTCCAGGTGTGCCTGTCTATCTTCAAATTCCTCCCTTGCATAAGGAAACCGGTCATATCAGATTAGGGGTCCACCCTCCTCCAGTATGACTTCATCTTAACTGACTACATTGGAAATGACCCTATTTTCAAATGAGGTCACTTTCTGACATACCAGGGGTTAGAAATTCAACATATGAACTTTCAGGGGACACACTTTAACCCCTAACAGAGATCCATTGAAATAATATTTATGAACGTGTCGTCACATTCTTGCAAGGAGTTACAAAATGTAAGGTTCTGTGTTTGTCACCAATTACCACATCTTAAAGCCCCCAGAACTGTAACTTACCTCATCACAGCCCACAGCCAGAACTCGGTTGGTGCAGCTTAGACAGCTTGGGAATGATGTTAACAGAGCTTGTCCAGGGACTCTTTAAAGTGAATGCTCTGTTAGTTCTAAATCTATCCCTAGTAATTGATTGCTTTACCTCAGCAAACAGAGAAAAATCCATTCTGTTGAGTTACTAGCTACATTGCATTTGTGTATAAGAGGAGCTGCAGCAGTATGCAGAGAGATTAAACCATTTCTTTGGTGGCAGAGGTTTAGTGAAATTTCCCAAATTATCTGGGCCATTCCATGGTTAAAGTGAATAGAGAATCCAGCTTTGCTTATGTGCAGCCTGGTGCTGTGCCCACTGGCCCCAAAGGCTTGGGCTTTCTTAAAGGTCTGCTTTTACAACATCATTTGCCCTAGAGAGGAATTCGGAATGGCAATAGGCCACCTTGAACCTAGCAAGTCTGTTCGTGTCAAAATGACCTTGTTGTTAAGGTGAAGCAGCACAGCATTCTGGGAAAAGCATAAATTCTGCAGCCCAACTGCCTGGGTTTATGTCCTGTGAGATTTTGAACCGGAGACTTCAGTGGCCTTCACCAAGTAACCGTACTCACCAGACAGGGCTGCTGTGAGAATTAAACAAGATAATCCATGAAACAACAGTCTCTGGAACATAGGCTGTGTTCAGTACATGTTGGTTATTATTACTCTCAGAATAATGATGAAGCTTCCGAAAAAACACTTTGAGATCATCTTTCCCTTTAAAATTGTGAAAGGTAAAAATAGTGACACCAACCAACACAGACACTTTCATTTTTGTGTATTAACTTTTAGTTCCTAGGACACTTAGCATGTGAATATAATTTGTATTGTGCTATTTTAATGTAAGCAGTTTCTGCATCCCTACATGGTTGTGTTGAATGGCTATATAAAATTCAATTGATACACCAAATTTTACCTAACAGTTCTCCTATGGTTATATCTTTGGAATTTTAGATGCCACTGATTAATATCACTTTGTACAAACCAATGAATTTTTTCTGAGTAAGACAAATTAACCAGGACAGTCTCCCTTAAACCTCTGCCTAAGAGTCTTAACTTTAGTTTAACTCTCCTTCATATTTTTTTATCTAAATTACCTTCCTTATAATCTACTCCCTGACTTTTCTGTTCTCCAATTTCTACAAAAACCAAATCTCTATTCCTGATTTTTATTCTCCCTCCACAGATTTCAGGCTCCCCATGCTATTCCTCGCTGGGTCATGTTACCTCAGATCTCTTAATCCTTCCCTCCTTTTTGATCTCACAATCCCTTTCCAGGCTCAATATGAGAGGCCACAAGATTAGGGCTATTGGGCATACCCTATGCTCCCCATTTTATGCGGGGCATATTCTCAGAATCTCAAAGAACAACAATATAATTCTGCCTCCTGTTTTGTGCTTGCTAAACACCTAACTCATCCTTCAGCACTCAGCTCAAATGTACTAATACCAGGCCTAAGTCACTGCTACATCCTTACTGTTCCCAGGGTACTTACTACATATTTTGGTGTCCTCCACAATGATTACACATTGTAGATGAATACGTCATTTATGGATAGATCTGTATATGAGAAGTCAGAAAATGCTTAAGTAGCCTGGATTGGATAAAAATACAGTGGTTATAGCAAGGACTTTGGAGTCAGATAGACATTGATTTGAATATTAACTCTACAATGTGCTACTTAGGAAATGTAAGCCCAAGCCAATGTCTCTGAGTCTCAGTCCTCTCATCTGAAAAATGAGATCATTTCTGCCATCAACTTTCTTGGAGGGGTAAGATGGGGATTAAATAGGTTAATAGATGGGTGATCTGGAAGGATGCACATATCAAGTCACAAATGACTATAATTCACTGTTTATGACCAAGAACTATAACTAACATATTTTTTAAAAAAGGGCCACCAAGTAGAATTGTTATAAATAGAGGAGAAAGCATAGAGGACAAAATACAGATCTAGATGGCATTCCCAAAACGTGGCTCTGAGCAACAAGAGGATGGTAGACTGTGGGTCTTAGGAAAGGAAGGAACTGTACAAAATGGAGGGAAAGGGAAGACAGGGGAAGCGAGGAAGCCCACTTCAGGTTTGCCAGGGATCAGCCTTCCTGCACCCAGTGACACTCAACTCATTTTCTAGGTTGTGAATGGGCTACAGGCTCAGGGGGAAGCTGAAGCCAGTAGGGTCAAATTAAGCTCACAGGCCTTGGTAGCACTGGGCCAGTGCCAGGCATGCTTGTTACAGGCTGTCAGAACATCCAGGGTCAAGAAAGATGTGCTCGCTGGCCCTAGGAAAGCTCAAATCTTTGCATTTGATTAAAGTCCCTAAGATACAAAAGATAGATTGTTAAAATGTAAAAATCTGATAAGAAATAAAACGAAAGCAATGCCAAAGAATTTAATCTAAATGTATACACAAAATAAAATTATAACTGTTTGCTTGGCCCAGATGCCTTAAACATCTTGGAAAACAGGCACACTTCTGCACCTGAATAATGTTAATCTTGGGTGTAGAAGGAGAGTGAATATGGAGAATTTTGAGATTGCTGAAAGTCACTTCTGATTACAATTAGATATTCTAGTAAATCAAGCAAATATCTATTAGAAAATTGCAATATAGAAGATCTCATACTAGAAAATAGTGATAATGACAACAACTAACCTTTATTATGGTACCTCACATTTGACACAAAGCTTTTCACATGGTGGAAGATGCTCATTGATCTACAAATACTGTGCATATGCGCAACGTGGTCTGAGGCATGATTTTATCCCTTAGGGAGCTTACAATCCAGTAACAGAAGAAAGACATATATACAATGTAATATAATACAAGTGGGATGAAGATGATGGCTATAATAAAGGTAATAAATTATGGTTGTCAAGGAGTAGGCAACATAAAGGAAGTATAATATTAAATATACTTTGAACTTTTGATAGGTGGAGGTGTGAGACAGGCATTTCAAGCAAAGAGACATCACATGTAAGGGCAGGAAATGAAAAATTGCAGCACGTGTTCAAAGAATGATAGGAAATGCAGGAAGATTAAGTTGTGGTGGACATCTGTTCCTTTTGCCTACTCAATATCCGTTTTCCATTCTCTTTGTAATGGCAACTCTAGTTCCTTTGGGGAAACCCATCTACTCTTAGTATCTGAAGAATGGAGTCAAGAAAGGACCTGTGAACATCACTCGACCAATCACTACCTTCCATTTCCCTGAATTAGTAATTGCTTCAGAGTTAGGTACATAACTCAAGTTATCTAATGTCCCAAAACTAAATCCCAGGAATTCTGTTGGAATTTTACAAAAGAGACATTCTCGCATGGCTGATGTGGCTCAGTGGTTGAGCATCGACCTATGAATCAGGAGGTCACGGTTGGATTTCCAGTAAGGGCACATGACCAGGTTGCGGGCTCAATTCCCATTGTGGAGCATGCAGAAGGCAGTCAATCAATGATTCTCGCTCATCCATGATGTTTCTATCTCTCTCTAGCTCCCTTCCTCTCTGAAAAAGGAAAGGAAAGGAAAAAGGGAAAATGGAAAAGAAAAAAGGAAAAAGGAAAAAGGAAAGGAAAGGAACATTCTCTTTCCATGAGATTGGTAGCTATAAGGATGATGAAAACCTGGAGTTACCAAGGGTCTTTCTGAGGAGAGTGTCTGCCATAGAAAAAGGCCAACACATTTATACACCTGGATCTTGTCATGTCTAAAACAATCTGCCCTTAACTTTTTAGGTACAGGGGACAACACATTCCCCGCCCCCCCTTGTTTAGCCAGTTTCAATTGTTTTCTGTCACATGTAACCATAAGAATCCTAATGCACAGCTGAGGACAGATTGGGGGTGGGGTGGGGGAAGGCCTTGAGTGCCTCATCATGGGACTTTATTCTCTAGTCAACAAAAATTCACAGGATGTGACTTTTTAAGGAAAGTAATAGGTTTTACAATTCCATGTTAAAAACAGCTTGAAGGTAGTGCTGTAGACAGGGAAACTAAGTAAACAACAAGGCAAAGCCAGTGGTAAGAACTGTTGGCTCATTGTGAGTTCCCTTTGAGAGTTCCATGGACTCATTGTCATTATTTCTGAAGCTTAGTGGGCACTAGCATTTTTCTAAGCACTTGCACACACATTAACTCACTTGACACTCATGCAGAACTTAAATGCAGAAAGGTCCAGTTATTATCATTTAATGCTCACACCAACTCCATGAGAAAGGCCAGCTATCATCCTCACTTTACAAAAGATTAACAAATCCCTAATGTTACACTACTAATCAAATTGCAAAACTAGGACTTGGACCTCGGAAGTCAGATCCCAGAGCCTGTCCAGAGTTATGCCTCCACCAGGACATCGTGGAAGTTCCAAATCCACTTCCCCAGTAGCCCATTCTCTCTTGCCACTAGCCTGGATGTCCATATTTAGAATCACTTCTTCGATCTGGAAAAGGAAGCTGGAGTTGTTGTTTCTAGAATACTACAGTTGTACTTGAGTAGAAGAATAGGATGATAGCCTTTTCCCATTAAAACATCAACAGAGTCTTAAGGGAGACAGGTAAGTTTTAAAGAGAAAACTGTAGAGGAATTAGGATGTTGGGGCACCACTGGGGGAAATGTCAAATTTCCCTGGTGTTGGCATCTGGTGTGCAGATGAGGAAAGAACGGGCACAGAGAGAGACTTTGCCTCCTAACAAAAAACCCATAACTCCTGCAAAATGCAGATTTCTGTCAAAATTCCCAAAAGCACATTCTTGCAATTTTATGCTCACTTTCATAAAGTGCCCTTGTCTGTGTTGTTTCAGGAAGTACTTGGATACGAGGAGATGAAGTCAGGGTTCCCAAGTACTGTCACTGTCAAGTTCCTTCTCTGCCAGACCTTCCCACAGCCCCAGATGGTCTAGCTTCTCCTTCCCTGTTATTTTCTGTGGGGGTGGGAGAGAAGAAAGAGTTAGAAAAGAGGCAAGAAGCATGGAATTTGCTGGTCCCAAACAGAACATGGGTTGGTAAGTAGTTGAAGCTTGGCCCTATGCCCGAGCCTCCCTGTCTGCCCTCCTTCTGCAGGAAGTACCACCCACCTCCTCCTCCCCACCCCAGGCTGCCAGTTCCTGGGATGGAGGTTCTCATTGCATTCTCATTGCACTAATATAAATGATCAAGTATATGCAGAAGTAATGCCCTCTTAATATGGTAAGATCATATTAATGGGAGCATTTGGGGAGAGTTTAGAGGAGGAGGCATCATTCTTCCTTTATTCACAACCTATACTATACCAGACACTCTTCTTGATGCTGGAGACCGAATAGTGAATCACAGTCTCTGAGGAGTTTTATTCTTGTGGGGGAAGACAAACAATAAACAAAGCAATAAACAAACAAGCATTGGTGTCCGATGGTAGAAAGTGCTGTGACAAAAAAGAAATCTGGAATTCGAGTAGTTAGACAGTGCAGGATTTTAATTTAGGAAAAGTTATCAGGAAGTCAACACGAAGGAGGTGATGCTGAATTAAGTGAGACCGTGGCCCAAGTGAAAATTAGAGGGAAGTTTATACCAGGCAGAAGGGAAGGAAAGCGACAGAATCATTCTTGAGGATGGGAAGGCTCTGAACAGTGAGCATGCCGAAGAGTCTCTGGGAATGAAGTTGGAGAAGGAGCCAGGGGCCAGGTGAGAATTTTGTATTATATTCTTGGGGTGCTAGGAAGGCATTGTAGGATTTTGCACAGAAGAGTGATATGATATACTTTAATGGGTGCTTGAGGCAAAAAGAATGTAAAAAGGCAAGTACAAAAGCAGGAAGGCCAGTTAGGAAGCTTCATAGGAGTCCAGTGAGAGGAAAAGGAGGCTGGGGTCAGAGTGATCATGGTGGAGGTGGGAAGAAGTAGTCAAGTTGAAGGCATATTTTGAAATTACAGCCTTAAATCTCATTTGTGGCTGTGTAGTTCACATTTGGTGACTGTTATGGGAAGCTCCTCTGATTTCACCTATGACTGTGATGGGAAGTTCCCAAGAGCCCACCCTCACCTCTGCTACTTCTCCAGTACCAAAGGAGCCACCCCTCTTGGCCTGTAGGCAGGCAATGGGGAGTGCGACTGGGGACATTATTACACTAAGGCAACCCTCAACCAACAGGGCACTGGAGCCACATGAATGCTTCAGCCTTCTGTCTTCCATGTGGAAGATTCTAGAAGGTGTTCCATGTACTTCTCAGAGGTCTAACCTATATCAGAAACCTTGAACACAGCCCCATCATGCTAACCTGTCCTCCTTCCCTTGCTCTCCTCACTAGCTCATTCCTGCCTCCTAGGACAGCGATGGTGAACCTTTTGAGCTCGGCGTGTCAGCATTTTGAAAAACTCTAACTTAACTCTGGTGCCGTGTCACATATAGAAATATTTTGATATTTGAAACCATAGTAAAACAAAGACTTATATTTTTGATATTTATTTTATATACTTAAATGTCATTTAACAAAGAAAAGTCAACCAAAAAATGAGTTCGCGTGTTACCTCTGACAGTGTGCGAGTCATAGGTTCACCATCACTGTCCTAGGACCACCTCCCAAATAAACAACATTCACTCAATTCCTTGCTTCAGTCTGTGCTTTGGGAGAACTCAAAGATAGGGAATTTTCCCACTCTACCTATTCTTCACTTGCCCCAAGGCCTGCCCCTCAGCAGCCATAGTTCACTCTGCATGCCCAAAGCTCTTGAAGGAAACATCCAGGGTATCCAATCCTCATATACCGGTTTCTAAATTTCTTCCAAGTTTCTCTGAGGTTTACAACCAGAAACAGAGCGTTTCCTCAACTCCTCCAAAACATCCATCATCCATCTCCACTTCAAAGGTTGACATCTACAACCCAGCTTATGAAAATTCAACTGAAAGCAATTGCACATTATAGGGGAAAATAATCAGGAAACTTTTCCAGTCGTGAGACTATGGGATACTATAAAAAAGTCATGGTCTCAAAATATATAAGTGACTTTGTAATGGACCTGAATGGACACATGGCCAAGTTTATAAATGATAAAAGGACAGGGGTACAGCTGAGTGATAATTCGGCCGAGAAATAATGTGCTTAAATGAGACTTGGCAAGAATCACTTAAAGTGCCTTGGCTGGTAGGTTCTGAAAGTTCTTTATTAGAAATGACTATAGATTAAAGAGGTATGAGACAAGTGAGTAATATAAAGCAGAAGAAATCCCTAAATCAAAATAGACATTTTAATAACCATGCTTTAAATAAATCCCCCCTCTGAAGTCTTCTAATGTTTAACAGCTGCAAATAAATATGACACCAGGAGAAACTAATCGAAAAGTTTAATAATGCAGGAAGCAAAAAGGGAACCGAATCAACCGATTTTCAGTCCCTTCAGGATTTCAGCTTCTCTCAATTGTCTGCCCTCACATCCACCCAGCAGCCCAACACCCTGCAGGCTGTGCAGCCTCTGGGCTAAGAACTATGGAGAACTATGGAGACTGGTTTGAAATCTCAGCTCTGTTATGTTTCCTATCTGTGTGCCTGGGCAAGTAATTCCACCTTCTAAGCCTCCATGTGCATGTCTATAAAACGGAACTAAACCACCTGATGGGTTTGTTCCAAGACTTAATTTTGTGAATGCATGTAATTTACTCTGTAAAGGCAGAATAAACGCTCAACAAATCATCAAGTAGAATAGAAGAAAACTGTAGGCTAAGAAATAGAGAAGGAAACACAGGTTGAGAAAAAAAAAAGTAGAGGGA
>NW_006283548.1:379611-380511 GCF_000327345.1 Myotis davidii
GAGTGCGTTGAAGGCAACTAAGTTTGTCATCCTTGCAGGGCCCATATTCAGGCAGTGTGTCCAGGCAGGTTGACCAGCTGCCACCATGTAGATCAGTAAATACCAATGCCCCAACTAGTCAAAATATGTTGCATATCATCCCTTCCTTGGCTTGTGCTTTGTTCAAACACAAAAAGATTCATAGGATGTAAACCTTTACAATTCTTTAAGGAATCAATATGGCAACACATATCAAAGACCATGAAACTGTTAATACTTTATCCCACTTCTGGGAATGTATTCAAATACAAAGGAAGAATAAGCTATAGAACCACTGATGTTTATGAATGTATTATCCATGAAGATAAAACACCGCAAGTAACGTCAAGTCCAACACAAAGGAATAAATTTGTTGTCATTCTTTTCTTCAGTGGAAATTATGTACTATTAAAATTATAATTACATAATCCTACCTAATAATAGACAAACATGGTAATTAACCGTACCTCCCATTGGCTTCCCATTGGCTATACAGGGTGATATGCAAATTAACTGCCAACCAAGATGGCAGCCAGCAGCCACACAGCTGAAGCGAACATGAGGCTTGGTTGCCCCAGCGATGTAGGAAGCCAAGATTCCCTGCCTGCCGCAGCACGGCTCTAAGCTACACTCAAAGCAACAAAGTTTCATTATAGAAGCTAAACAAACCCCAGATACCTGGTTTCAGCCAGCCGGCCTCGGAGCTTGAGCCGCAACAAAGTTTCAATTACAGAAGGTAAATAAATCCCAGAATAAGAAAAAAAAGGAGAGACTGGGAGCTTTAGTTGCAGGCTTGGCCTGCCTGAAAACAGCCCTCAGCCCCTCATCCAGGCTGGCCAGGCACCCCAGTGGGGACCCCCCCCAAAAGGGGTGTGGGCAGCC
>NW_006283548.1:380555-385270 GCF_000327345.1 Myotis davidii
TAAGGATGTCCAACTGCAGCTTAGGTCTGCTCCCCACTGGCAAGTGGACATCCCCAGAAGGCTGCCGGGCTGCCAGAGGAATGTCTGATTGCCAGCTTAGGCCCAATCCCTTGGGGAGCAGGCCTCGGCCAGCAGATGGTCATCCCCCGAGGGGTCCCAGACTGTGAGAGGGCACAGGCCGGGCTGAGGGACACCCACCCCCCACTCCCCCAGTGCACAAATTTTTGTGCACCGGGCCTCTAGTTTTTATATAAACAGAAAACCATGGAAATGTGGTATAATGTTCAGCCAAAAAAATAAAAATTAGCATAGAGAATTGTGAATCCATTCTGATATAATCTATAAATTACATGTGGATAAGAAAAACAGAATATGCAAGAATAACTGGCATTACTAGTTTTCTTATTGTTTTTTTCAGTCATTTTGTATGTTATAGTACTTTAACAATTAAAAGGTGCTGGGTGTTAAGAACTGACATGGCCCTCTCTTTCCAAAATCCTATACTCGGAGAGAAGGATTCATATATATAAAGCATGAGCCAGAGTTCTCTTTCTTCCAGGGACACCATTAGCTCACAGGGGACTTTTGTGCAATTTAGAAATTTGAAGTATACCCTTCCTAGAATGCAGACATTTTCTTTTGTATTGAGCTCTGTTCAGAACCTGAGTATCCTCCCCTAGAGGCTGGTGAAATAAGATTCTTCAAGGAATATGTTGGCAGGATTGCAAAGGGAGAAGCTACTGTAAGACCCAAAGATTAATTATGTTAGGCAGTATTCAGATGAGAATTAGAACAATGGCCGCTGAATAAACAAATATGAGTGGGATAAAAACTGAATTACAGGGTATAATAGAAATTAGGTTTTTTTCCCCCTCGACATCAGCAATTTGTGAACTTTCTAAGCATTTATCCCTGCCTACTGAAGATTATTTTTAGACCAAACCAAGAGAGATACTGCACCCAAGATCACACAAAAAGCTTGAGATGTGAGTCCCAGATGTAGAGAAAGCGAAGTTGCCAAACCATGCTGTCGGCACCTTCTCCGGGGGCAGCACTACTCCAGGTCTCTGACGCAGGGTGCAGACAAGCCTTCTGGGTGCTGGGGGAGGCACCAGAAGCTGGAGTCCTGGGTCCATCGCGGATAAGGTCCCTGCGAGCTCCCTTCCCTTCCACACGCACCAAAGGAACACAGCATGGACCCAGGCACCTCGCAGATGGGTTATGTCATCCCAAGGAGACTGAAAATACATAAAAACGTTTAGGAGCACATAAAACATTTTCTCTAAAAGGACTTTTTATATATAGCTCCCTAAGATCAAGGACTGAGATTTTGGATCCATGCTCCAAAAACATTTGAATAGTGTGACCCCGCCAATGTACTAAGAGAAACGAGAAAAGATAGTTTATGCCCTGTGTGAAGGAAAACTGAAAGTTCTCCCTCCCTGAGATGGTTTCTACACATCCTGGGCCTATGGAACTTTGCTGGGAAGTGTAGCTTGACACATACAGGGAACCACTTTCACTAGAGTTTGAATGAAGTTGGTTTGTGACTGAAGCAAACAGCTGTGCAATGTCCCTGGGCTCAGCACAGATTCCTATGTCTCACATGTTCTTTTCACATCTTCTGCTAGAGTTACAGAGGCAATGACCCCTACTGAACCTGAACCTGTGATTTCTCTTGGGTGACCTGGAGTTCATGCCTGCCAAAGCCCCAGGAGCCTTAGGATAGGGTGGGACAGCACTGGGGAGTGGCTGCCTTTGCTGAGGAGCAGGTTTCTGGAACCAGCAATTCAGGATCTCGCAGACCTCCCTTTGGCCTGCTCACCTTCAGGTGGTGGCTCCTGATGACACAACACTCGCTCACAGAAAGAGCCTCCCTTGCCAAACCTGCCCAGTGCCTCAGCCATTGGCAAATAGGTGATGGCACCGAGGGCTCTGTGATGGGCCCTTTTCATGTCTCCCCTGCGAACCTGCTGAGCTCTTCACCCTTGGCACACATATACTTTACATTTTCTGGAATAACTCCACCTTCCTGTTATGGTTTGGTAAGCAGAAGGCAGTAGTTGGAAAGGCATTAATACAAACGTCACTGTACACGGCACTCTCCCCCAAAGGAACAGCAGCCTGTCCAAATGCCAAAGGGCTTTGGTGAGGGGGAAATTGGTGAGGAGATGCTGGAGACGGAAGCCTAGCTTTCTTTTTCCCTGGTCATGCTGCAGACAGCTTACCACCTTGGCAGCCCTCCAGCTCTGCTTCCTCTTCTGAAAAGTCTAGGTGCCCAACTCAGCCATGCTGCTGCTCATTCAGAGCATGCTTCCACGCAGCTTTGAAGGGGACAGCCATAGACAGCACGCAGGGTGGGGAATCCTGGGTGGGCTGCAGCGCAATCACGGGCCTTTCAATGAGGAAACCATGTCGTGAGAAGTGCTTGTGGCTGGAGGTTTAACTTTAAATCTGTCCCAACTCACTGACCGAAGGGTGTTATTCTCCCTAACCTCCAACTACGGTAGATCTACAAAAGTCTGTTTCAAAATGAAAATGTCTGCCCTAGCTGGTTTGGCTCAATGGATAGAGAGTCAGCGTGTGGACCAAAGGGTCCTAGGTTCGATTGTGGTCAAGGGCCATGCCCAGGGTTGCAGGCTGGGTCCCCAGTAGGGGCGTGTAGGAGGTAGCCAATCAATGATTCTCTTTCATCATTGATGTTTCTATCTCTCTCTCCCTCTCCCTTCCTCTCTGAAATAAAAAATATATATATTTTTTTAAAAAAGGAACTGTCTCCCTGATCCACCTATACACTGTTTGGGGAAGGTATGCCAATGATCTTTCTAGTATGCTGTATTGTTCTATTCCTCTTGCCTTCTACTTTCTCTGCCCGGGGGAAACCACCATTGTCATGCCCAAGTCAAACTCTCTAAGATTCAGAACATATCCTTTTATTCAGCAAATATGGCTTAAGCACCCACATTGTGTGCTGTCATTGAATTATCAGTCCACCAGGGAAGATGACAATTTAAAAAGTAATATGTGCACAGTCCAGGCATGTATCTGCTATGGGAATTACTTCATTTGGGGGAATGGGGACCACAGAGAACGTCATCTCCTCCCCAAATCCTTCCTGACTTTCCCCAGACACCATTAACCCTCCATTCCTATCTCTTCTCAGAGGTACATATCCTGCCAGCTCACTGCATGGTCTTTTTAAATGATGCTCCCCCTCCCCTGCCATCCCTGCCATTCATCAAGAGGGCTTCAAGGTCATGGACTGTCCTATTAATCAAATACCTGGTAAATGTTCAATGATTGAAATAAATCAATCTCTACCAAAGTGACTGTTGTCTATCTGACCCCATAAATCTCTGTTTGGGCAATCTCAGAGTGACAGAATATTTTACTATTTGGAACATGAACATATAAGCATGACTCAGCAGGTGAGCAAAAGCTGACTTAGGTAGTTCAGGCAGGGATGAGTGAATGGAGCTAATGAGGTGAGTGGAAGAGGGCAGTGAGGGCCTTGAGCAGCTGCTGAATCGGAGGGTAAACCAGCCAGCAGCAAGTGCTGGGACAGAGGCCAGTCCAAAGGCAAATTTCACCCAGGTATTTCTGAATCATTGACATCTAAGCCACTAAAAATATGCAGAAGTTATTTTTATACCAGAAAGATATTTGAAGTGTTATTATTCTTTGTGCAGAATGCCAAATGCTACATCTTGACAGTAATTAGCCAACCCAGAGCAGTAATGCAATGATCAGTTGGGAGTGCCCTAACACAGTGCTTCTCAGGTGTTAATGTGTATACCAGTTACGTAAGTATCATGACAAAATTCAGCTTCTGATATAGTAGTGGGATGAAGCAGAGATTCTGTGTCTGAAATAAGTTTCCAGGATAGCTCTATAAGTCCACAGACCTCGCTTTGAGTAGCCAGTTCTAAAAGAAACTATGAAAAACAGATGTGAATTTGACAAAATACACTATTACACGTTTTACAATTTATTAAAAATTTTCTAATTATGAAATTAATACATGGTCATTATGGTGAGTTTGGAAACTGTAAAGTGTACAAGGAAAAATATTAAATCACCTTTAATCTCATCATCCAGAGATAACCTGTATAAACATTTGATGTGTTTTCTTCTAATCTTTTTGTTGCTTTGTTTTCACATCATACTCTCCATAAATTTTTTTATCTTGATTATTTTATTTTTAAATTGTGAGTGTTTCATATGCTGTTCTATTATTTGAAAACATATTTTAGCTCTGGCCAACCATCTCAGTTGATGAGAGCATTATCCCAATACTCCAAGATTGTGGGTTCGATTCCCAGACAACAAGACACATACAAGAAGCAACCGATGAATGCATAAATAAATGGAATAACAAATCTCTCTAATCTCACTCTCTCTCTCAAGGTCAATATAAAAAACTAGAAGCATGCCATGCACTCTTCTAGTCACTATGTGCACAGCACTTAAAGAGTCCTTGCCCTTGTTTTTTTTTTATTTAGCAAACATTTATTTACTTTTATTTTTTTATTTTTTAAATTAAATCTTTATTGTTCAGATTATTACAGTTGTTCCTCTTTTTTCCCCCCATAGCTCCCCTCCACCCGGTTCCCACCCAACCCTCTGCCCTTACCCCGCCACACTGTCCTCATCCATAGGTGTATGATTTTTTCCAGTCTCTTCCCGCATCCCCCACACTCCTTCCTCCACCCCCA
>NW_006283548.1:386504-388194 GCF_000327345.1 Myotis davidii
TGTAGGATCACTGGGAGGAATTGACCTCCAGGCCAATTGGCTGTGAGAATCAGCTGTGTCTGCAGTGGGAGAACTTCTGTGCTGGAGACACCTTTATGGGGCAACACTTGCTTCAGTGGGGCTTTGGTGCTCACTGAGTCTGCCCCCTGAGTGTCCCCGCATCTCAGTGTCCCAGTAGTCGCTGCAAGCACCTCTGAGAGAAAGCCACCCTCTAGTTCCGAGTGCTGCCCGCTGCTAGACAGTCCAGTTTCTCCCCGTTGAGTTTGGGTCCCCCAGAGACTTCCTGGAACTGGAGTTCAGAGCAGTTGGGGGCTTGTGACTCCCTCCTAATTCAAAAAGACAGCCGCGTCCTCAGTTGCCAGCCCTTGCCACGTGCGCCTCCGTACCTCTGCACTTTACTCCCCCGATTCAAAAAGACAGCCGCGTCCTCAGTTGCCAGCCCTTGCCACGTGCGCCTCCGTACCTCTGCACTTTACTTTTGCACCTCTTCTGGGTCTCAGTGTGCTTTTCTCTTTCCTTCTAGTTGTAGAATTTCCACTCAGCCAGCCTTCCTGTAGTTCTGGATGATGTCCATTTTGTCTTTTAGGTGTATTTTTGTAGTTGTGGGAGGCAGCAATTTCCGGTGTTTACCTATGCTGCCATCTTGGTTTCTCTCTCCCTACCCTTGTTTTTTTAGTGAGAGAAAACAATAAACATACTGATAATAAATAAGATTGAATGGATAAAATTCTCATTTTAAATGACTGAATTGCATTCGATTTTATGGAAGATTATAATCTGGTAAACCAATCTTTTCTTCAGATATTCAGATTGTTTCCTTTCATATTTAGAACACACACACACACACACACACACACAGTGCACAAATTCATGCACCTTGAAAGGAACTGTGGGCCATGAGGCTGCAGTGGGCACGGGGGCAGGTCTTGGTCCATCCTCCACGCCTCTGCCCAGCTCCTCCCACCGCAGCCCCCAGTTCCCTGTCTGCTGGTAGCCCTGCTCCCACTGCTGCTGCTCCCACACACTGATGGCGCTGCCCCCCACACATCCACTAATGCCATGGAGCAATTGGGGCCAGCGCCGTCAGCAGGTGCAAGCAGTGGCTGCTGCCCTGATTGCCCCTCAGGAGCAGGGGGAGGTGAGAAGCCCTCAGGGGCCATTGGGGCTGGCAGCTGCTGCTCACACCAGCTGACGTCCCTGAGCAATCGGGGCCAGCACCAGGAACCAGCAGCAGGTGCAAGCTCTGGGTGGGACCACAGCACGTGGGAGCAAAGTATTTTCAGTAACCAACAGAGGCTCGCCCTGATGACAGTGACCAGTGCCCCACCTTGATTTGGCTCCCCCGCTCATCTGTTCCACCATCCCGCTATGGCCAATGCCCGCCATGTTCCATGCTCTGCCACCTGCTGCTGATACCTGCCATATTCTGGGTGTGCCCACTGGTGGTCAGTGCACATCATAGCGACCAGTTGTTCTGCCATTTGGTCTATTTGCATATTAGGGTTTTATATATAGATAGATACATATAAAATGAACCATGTGGAAAATTTTTGCAGCCCAATTTTTATAATCCTGATTTTCTTCAGATAAATTCCTATAAATGGAATTTATGGGTCATTGAGTGTGTAGAATTTTTAAGCTTTAATACATATTACCATTGTAATGGAAATATTGTACCATACACACTCTT
>NW_006283548.1:388489-394070 GCF_000327345.1 Myotis davidii
ATTTGTTAAGGTGCATTTAATGGACCAGAATGTCAACTATCTTGGTGAATGTTCTGTGTGAGTTTGAGAAAAATGTGTATTGTGCTGCTGTTCGATGAAGTAGTCAATAGATGTCTATTAAATCCAGTTGATTGATGGTGCTGTTGAGTCCAACTAAGTCTTACTGGTTTTCTGCCTGCTGGATCTGTCCACTTCTGGTACAGGAGTGCTGGAGTCTTCAACTATGGATATGGATTCGTCTATCTCTCCTTGCAGGTTTGGCTTCACATAGTTTAACACATTTTTGTTAGGCACATACACATTAAGGATTGTTGTCTTCTTAGAGAATTGACCCTTCATCATTATGTAATTCTCTTCTTCATCACTGATAAATTTCCTTGCTTTGAAATATACTCTCTGAAATTAATATAGCTAGCTTGGCCAGCATGACTCATTAGTTGAGCATCAACCTATGAACCAGGAGGTCATGACTTGATTCCTGGTCAGGACACATGCCTGCGTTGTGGACTTGGTCCCCAGTAGTGGGTATGCAGGAGGCAGCCGATCAATGATTCTCTCTCATCATTGATGTTTCTATCTCTCTTTTTCTCTCCCTTCCTAGCTATTCTTGCTTTCTTTTGATTAGTGTTATCCTGGTATATATTTTTCTTCATCCACTTACTTTTAATATATATGTGTCTATATTTAGAGTGGGAAACATATAGTGGACTTGATTTCTGATCTACTCTGACAATCTTTGTCTTTTAATTGTTGCATTTAGACCATTGATATTCAAAGTGATTATCAATATAGTGGGCTCTACCATGTTTGTTACTGTTTTCTACTTGTTCTCTTGTTCTTTGTTTCTATTTTTGTCTTCTCTTTTTCTGCCTTCTGTGTTTTTAATTGAACTTTATATATGATTCCATTTTCTCTCCTTAGGATATCAGTTATATTTATATTTTCTCCTTTTTTAGTGGTTGCCTTAGAATTTGCAGTATGACTTACAAATAATCCAAGTCCATTTTCAAATAATGCTATACCACTTCACAGGTAATATAGAGTACTTGTAAAAAAATAATACAAATTCCTCCCTCCCATCCCTTATATCTTTGCTGTCATTCATTTCACTTATATATAAGCATGTGTAAGTGTAGATATATAAAATATCTATACTAATAAAAAGGGATGTCCCTGCAGGATCAGGCCTAAACAGGCAGTCGGATATCCCCCAAGGGGTCCCAGATTGGAGAGGGTACAGGCCAAGCTGAAGGACCCCAGCGCATGGTCAAATTTTGTGTACTGGGCCTCTAGTATATACATAATTGAATACATTATTGTTATTGTTCTGAACAAACTGTTATATGTTAGAGCAATTAAAAATAAGAAAAATGAATGTTTTTTTATTTTACCTTTACTTATTCCTTCTTTGACGTTCTTTCGTTCCTTATGCAGATCCAAGTTTCTGACCTATATTATTTTCCTTCTCTCTAAAGAATTTCTTTTTACATTTATTTCTACTGGTAATAAATTCCCACAAGTTTTATCTGTCTGAGAAAGTGTTTAATTCTCTGTCGCTGTTTCTTTAATTTTTTCAGTTATAGTCAGGTCTTTATTTAAGAATCTCATCTGCCAACTTAGCATTTTCCATCAACACGGGGAACAAAAACCTCCACAGGCTTCACCATCTTCTGCTTAGGTGCTGCCTTTGTGGGAGCCTCAGCAGCAGCCATTGCTGCCTTTTCAGATGTTTGCTTCGCATTTCTTGCTTCCTTGGCAGCCCTGCGAGCTTGTTCTCGTTGAGCTTTCCTAACTTCAGGTTTCTGGTTTCTCTTGGCTGTTATATCAGCAGGAGATGCACCAGTGATGGCCCTCTGGAATTTGACTGCACTGTGGGTTCTTTTCTTTTGAAGTTCTTCCAACTGTCCCTTTTTGTGCTTCCTTCTGTAGAGGACAGTCCAGTTCACCTGCCCAGGATTCCTCTTGGAAAGGAATGACGACTTGCATTTTGCATTAAGAAACTGGAAACCCTTTCCCGTCGTTCCTGGTATAGCACCTCCCGTGTCCGGGCTAGATCTTGTATCCCCTGAAACTGCACAGCTCGGCCTTCACGCTGTGACCACCACAGAGCAGAAAAGATGGTGAAGAGGAGGAGACTCTGTCACTTTTGATGTATAATGTCACAGGGTACAGAATTCTAGGTTAGTGTGAAGGTTTTTCTCTTAACATTTTATTTCACTCCACACTCTTCTTGTTTGCACAGTTTCTAAGGAGAAGTTGGATATAATTCTTATCTTTGCTATAGGTAAGGCGTTGTTTTCCTCTGGCTATTTTCAAGATTGTTTTTATCTTTCATCTTTTGTAATTTGAAAATGATATGCATAGGTGCCAGTTTGGGGTATTTTGTTTTGGGTTTTTTTTGCATCTATATTATTTGGTGTTCTTTGAAATTCTTGAATCTGTGTTTTGTGTCTGACTTTATTTGGGGGCAATTGTTAGTGACCTGTTTCAAATACAGTGGGGCCTTGACTTGCGAGTTTAATTCATTCCGTGACAGAGCTTGTAACTCAAATTATTCATATGTCAAATCAATTTTCACCATTACAATGAAACGTGATGCTGGGCTGATGTTGTGGCATTCACTGTGGCGCTCGCTGTGCCAACTAGCGGTGGGGTATCTGAAGCTGGCTCATAACCCGAATTTTAGCTCGCAACTCAAAGCAAAAAAATTGGCTGAGAGACGGCTCGTATCTCAAAAACTCATTAGTCGGGACACTCTTAAGTCAAGGCCCCACTGTACTTCTTCTGCTCCTTTTCCTTTTCTTTCTGTTACTCCCATTATGAGTTTGTAACATCTTTTGTAGTTGTCTCATAGTCCTTGAATATTATGAGTGTGTGTTTTTTCCAGTCTTTGTTCTCTTGGCTTTTAAGTTGGGGAGGTTTCTATTCACCTCAAATTGTCTCAAGCTCAAAGATTCTTTCCTCAGCTGAGTCCAGTCTACTAATAAGCCCATCGAAGTCATTCTTCATTTCTGTTACCCTGTTTTTTGGTTCTTTTTCGTACTTTCTTAGCATTTCCCTCTCTGCTTACATTGCCCATTTCTTCTTGCATGCTGTCTACTCTATCCATTAGAGCTCCTCACATATTAATCACAGTTGTTCTAAATCCCCTGTCTGGTAATTCGAACATCCCTGCCTTGTCTGGTTCTGATGCTTGCTCTGTCTCTTCAAGTTGTATTTTTTTGCCTTGTGGTATGTCTTGTGAGTTTTTCTTGCTAGTGAGCATGATGGACCAGGTCGATTGAACTGCTGATGGCAGGCCTGTAGCAAGGTAGCTGTGCGGGGAAGGGAGGGCTCTGCAGCCCTGGGGTGAGGTCTGTCTCAGTGAGCCGGTGCCCCTGGAGCTTCACAAGTGCTTCTTAGTTTCTCTCCCGCTCAGGTAGGACAGGATGGCCAGATGGAGCTAACAGTCAGTGTTTCCCTTCCCCCAGGCCAGTTAGGCCCTGGAAATACCCAGCAGGGGAGGCCCTGGGTAATTAGTTTCCCTGAGGGCAGGTCTTATTAAGAACTGAGTGCTTGGGACTTTCAAAATGGCTGTCTCCTCCCCCTGCTGGAAGCAGGAGCTTCTGCTCCCGTATTTACTGTGACAGCTTGGCTGAGCTTCTGGAGGTAAATCTCACAGAACTGTGGGGGCTCCCGTGACAGAGTCCCAGGGTTTTACCTCTCAGTGGTGTCCATACTGAGGAGTCTCCAGCGTGTCTTTGGTTCCAGGTTAAGTGTTCCTGCCCTGGCACTGGCTCCCACGCGTTCCCGTAAGTTCTGCCTCCCTGTGTTAGTCTGGCTGTTTGCAGTCTTGGCGGCCGCGGTTTTCCCTGTGTCTGTGTCCTCCCCTCTCTTAGGGATACAAGACATGTTGTTGATTTTTCAGTTTGTTCAAGTTTTTACTTGTTTGGACAGAGTGGCGACCTCTTAGATGTGGAACCAGAAACTGAAAGTCTCTGTTTCTGTTTTTTTTAAAAAAAACTATATAGGTTTTGAACTTTAAGGAAGTCATTGCTATTAATCTTGTTCCCTGTGAATTTGGTGTTTGTTTTTATATTTGGAATAGCCTTGCCAAACAACAAGATGAGAAAAATATGAATCCAAGTTTTTCTCTGGTTTCATAAGAGCCTCTTATGTTACGTGTCTATGGGATGGTTAGAAGGCAGTGTTGATGTTGCAAAGAAATTCCCTCTATCCTTTGGGACAGCTGCCCTTAAACTGAGTTGTGCAATGGGCTTCTCGCCAGAGAACTAGGAACAGGAAAACACTGAAGGTTGGAATCTTTCATGATAATAAGGAGTTGAGAGGCCAGTTTCTCTTTGTTCCATTAGGAGGGACACTTCTGCAGACGAAGGATATGATGGGATCTCTCACCTAGCTTTGTAAGTAAGATAGACAGCATAACACCCCCCTCCCCAAAAATGCCCACATTCTAATCCACGGAACTTGGGAATATGTTACTCTCAGGGCAAAAGGGAATTTGCAAATGTGATTAAATTAAAGATCTTGAGATAGGAAGATTATTATAGTGGGCCCAAAGTAATCCCAAAGGTCCTTATAAAAAGGTACAAAAGGCTCAAAATAAGAGAGAGAAGGCAATGAACTATGTAAGCAGAGGTCAGAAAGAGAGAAATGTGGAGATGCTATGCTGCTAACTGTGAAGATGGAGCAAAGGGCCAGGAACCAAAAAATGCAGGTGGCCTCTGGGAGCTGGGAAGTCAAGGAGATGGATTCTTCCCTAGAGTTTCTGAAGGGAATGCTGCCCTGCTGACACCTTGATTTTAGACTTCTGGCCTCCAGAACTGGGAGATAACACATTTGTGTTGTCTGAGCCACTGAGTCTATGATAATGTGGTAGAGCAGCCACAGCAAACTAATACGGGATTGTTGAGAGTACAAGTCAAGTGCAAGCCAAATCCCTGCAATGGCTCCTGACTACTGTTGCTTCCCAGCCTGTGTTCAATGTCATTGGCTACTGCCAGGACAGTAAGATTGATTCTACCATCAATGCATGGTCTCAGAGCACTGATATCTTACCCAGAAAAAGTTGATTGGAGTCATTTGCCTAAAAGTAAAAGGGCAGGAAATGTAGGCTTTTACATTTCCTTTAATTAGCACAGGACATCACTATGAGTTCTTAGAGAATTTCATTCTGATTAGTTTCTAATAGGAAGAAAAATCACCCTGCCTTTTAAAACTATTGTGAGGATGAAATGACAAAATACATACATGTGTAGCCCTTAAAACATTGCCCGGCACATAGGAAGCCTTCAGTAGGTGTTTGCCGTTGTTATTTGCATTTGGGTTCTTCAGAGAAACAGAACCAACAGAATGTGAGTACATATTATATACAGAGACTTATTTTAAGGAATTGGCTCACACATTGTGGGGTCTGGCAAATCTGAAATCTGTAGGGCCAGCTACCAGGCTGAAACCCAGGGAAGAATTGTTGTAGTTTCAAGTTCAAAGACAGTCTAGAGACAGAATTCTTTCTCCTTCCAGGACCATAGTCTTCTCTTAAAGCCTTCTACTGATTAGGTGAGTATGAGGCGTAATCTGC
>NW_006283548.1:394386-397565 GCF_000327345.1 Myotis davidii
TAATGGAAAAGCTCTGCTGTGTCTTCATTAAGTATCTCTACTAAGTACTACTAAGGAGCTATTCTCTATTCCCAGGTTACTATATTTTAAGTCATTAATGGGTATGTAATTTTTCTCTCCTGACTTTTTGAAATGTTTTATTTATAGATTTCCTATTAATACACCATTCCTTGCATTCCTATGGTAAACCTTACTTGGTCACATTGTAGTTTTCTCTTCAGAGGCTGCTGGGTTTAATTTCTTAGTATTGCACTTCATTTTAAATGTGTATCCCTAAGTCAATGTTGGCTGTGTCTGAAGCGTTTTGGTTTTCATTGTTTTGGGGGAAGGGTCTGTCTTTGTGATCTGTGTTAAAACTTGGTATTGTACTTTTAATCTTGCTCAGTTCATAAGTGAACTGTGAGAATTCCATGTTTCTCTGTGTCATGTGATGATGCATAAAGCCTGAGACTAATTGTGTCCCTAGTGGCAAAATACACAGACTATCTTATCACAAACGTAATTTGGTGTCTCCTTCCTTGTAAATTCCTTTTCACTGACTCAATATTAACATTATATCAACTCAATATTATGCTAAACATCAATTCAATAGTATGCTTAAATATATAGAGACATATAGATATATAGATACACACACTTTGTTTTCCTTATTTAAAAAAGGATATTTCTTTTTACTCTGTCTTTCGGATCTCCTACCTACTTTCTGTAACTCTCTGTAAACTTCCAACTGGAAAAATAAAACGTCCCTAGCATGAGTAGCCAGCTGTTGTTCACAAGAGGTGGCCATTAGAGCGTTGGTGTCTTGCTTTAGGAATCAATCATATATTCTTTGATGAATTAAAATTTTTCATTTCAAAAGCATCACTCTGTGAGGCTTCTCCTACACTGAGACCAGCATAGGCCAACATGGTTTATACTTCATGTGGTTTCCTACAAAACAAACTCAAATAAACAAAAGTATGAAACATGTGCGGCCATTCCTGGCTGAAAAGGAAAGCCAGGGTTTGGCCTGGGTGCTCTTAGCAAGGACAGCACAGAGCTCCGAGCTTTGCTTCTGGGGCTGGGCTGCCACGGAGGGCTCTGGGTAGCTGCCGTTTCAAAGTGAGGCCAGCAGTTGGAACAGTAAATTCTGAGTCAGAATTTAAAAGCCTGCCCTGCCGCACTGCGCGCTGCCCTTCACAGCAGATGGCCGAGACGCTGATCCACACTGCTCCAGACTACAGCGGCCGAGAGCCAACTGCAACCCTGGGCCAGTATTCACCCAGGCCAGGTTTTACACTTAATCTGCTTTACATTTAACTCTTGTTTTGCTTTCTGGTGAAAGATTTTTAACTAGTCACCCAACTGAAAGTTCTTTCATAATCCAGCCTGGTCCAAATAGTGTTCTGGGGGACACTAGTGACCCACAAATGTAATAGGTATTCCAAGAGCTTAAAAAAAAAAACAGATTGTCTTCAAATAAATTTGAGAAAAGCTAAGTTAAACAAAATCCAACTGATTTCTTTGCTGCACGACCCCACAGAGCCTTTAGTATATTGATGTTCTCTGTCACTCCAAAACTTTTTTTTCATAGTATACCTATTACATTTTCAAGTACACTACTATTGGGTAGACTATATTTTGGGGAACATCTTAAGTCATCACTATTATCATCGCCTACACTTACTTAGTGTTTAGTAGGCATTGAGTACTGTGCTGGGGAATTTTCATGCTATATCTCACTTAATCCTTGCAATATTTCTAGGAGGTGGATGTTGTCTTCATTGCATAGTGGTGTAGAGGGGTTAAGGAACTGGCCCACAAAGACAGCACCAATGAATTACAAACACCAATTTGCAGGCCGGTCTGTCTGATTCCAAAGTCTATGTAGTTAACCAGAGAGCTACATTTGTTATAGTAGTGCTGCACTTTGAAATAATTACCTCATAAAATACAGTCATGTGTAGCATAATGACATTTGGGTCAACAATGAACTGCATATACAATGTTTATCCCATAAAATTATAATGAAGCTGGAAAATTCCTATCATCTGGTATCTTTATGGCAGTGCCCTACCATTGTAGAGCAACGCATTGCTCACGTTTGTGGTGATGCTGGTGCAAACACACCTACTGCATTGCCTGTCATATAAAAATAGCCCTTACAGTCATGTACAGCACATAACACTCGATAATGCTAATAAATGACTGTTGGGAGAAAGCCCCAAAAGTCTAAATTCAGGGTTGATTTAGAAGAACTGACACTAAGCCTTATTCAAATCCATAAGAGCTCTAATGGGAGAAACGTACATACATGGGCAAAGCAGCTGCTTGTTCCCAGTGCTGGCTGGGAAGAAATCTACACCCTCCCCGGGGGTTAATAGTAAAACCACATGTTGGGTAGACACAGAGACCACAGAAAGAACAATGCATTTCTAAGTTAACAGATAATACGGGGCAGTTTTCCACACTCTATACTTTCATTAACCTCCTTCCTGGGGCATGGCATTTATCTTTGGGGGGCATTTGGTTTTCTCGGTAGTCAGCCAAGCCTCAGGCCAAAGAGAATTACAGTCACAGAGGGTTAAACAGAGATTCCAACATTTCCCAGATGCCTTTGCTGCTGGAAACATACTGCATCTCTGAGCTAGTTCCCTACAAAGACTATGTTACTGGTTTATGTATTTACTATACTACTAGAGGCCCAATGCATGAAATTCATGCAAGAATAGGCCTTCCTTCCTCTGGCTGCCAGCACCAGCTTCCCTCTGGCACCCGGGACCTGGGCTTCCCTCCAGCCACTGGCAAGTACCCGGGACCCAGGCTTCCCTTGCAGCCCTGGCTTCGTCCAGAAGGTCGTCCAGAAAGACGCCCAGAAGGACATCCAGTCTAATTAGCATATTACACTTTTATTATTATAGACTAGAGGCCCACCACGCAAAATCGTGTGAGACCCAGACCAGGCACACCGCAGGACCCAGCATCAAGTCCCCTCCCACCCACATGCGCCTCGCTGCGCACGCAGCCCCGCCCACCTTGAAGACAGTTGTGGACAGAGATAAGAATAGTTTCCTGCCCTAACCTTTCCTTCTCAGGAGCACTTAAATTGACCTTTGTTGGAAGATGAAAATTGAACAGAGCAACATTTACTTTTTCCCCATGAAGAAATCATAAGCAACACTTACTTTTTCCCATGAAGA
>NW_006283548.1:397610-401066 GCF_000327345.1 Myotis davidii
GGTTTTTGTAATAGAGATACTTTTCATCGTCATGTAGAGTGTACTCTTTCTACTTATAAAAAGAAAATTTGGCCCTAGTTGATTTGGCTCAGTGGATAGAGCATCGGCCTGTGGACCAATGGGTCCCAGGTTCAATTCTGGTCAAGGGCACATGCCCATGGTTGTGGGCTCAATCCCCAGTAGGGGGTTGCAGGAGGCAGCCAATCAATGATTCTCTCTCTCCCTCTCTCTTCCTATCTGAAATCAATAAAAATATATTTTAAAATAAAATAAAAGTTTGCTGTAAAACAGCATGCCTTGTTACACCAGCAGTGGACTCATGCCTCTCCTGTTTTGCACATCTCTTGATTGCATCCTTTTCTCCTGTGGTTGATTGAATCTTGTGTTATTATACAGCAATAACATGCTGTGTAACCTTGTAGCTTCAGAGCAATAGGCTATACCCGTGGTCAGCAAACTGCAGCTCACGAGCCACATGCGCTCTTTGGCCCCTTGAGTATAGCTCTTCCACAAAATACCACGTGCAGGCGCACACGTACACTGTGATTGAAACTTCGTGGACCATGCGCAGAAGTCGGTATTTTCTGGAAGGGCCACACTGAAGGGGCCAAAGAGCCACATGTGGCTCGCGAGCCGTGGTTTGCCGAGCCGCAGTTTGCCGACCACTGGGCTATACCATATAGTCTAGGTGTGTAGTAGGCTATACCATCCAGGTTTGTGTAAGTGCACTCTGTGATCACATAACAATGAAATCACCTAATGACACATTTCTCAGAACAATTTATCTCCATCATTAAGCAGTGCATTACATTGTTCCCATGCTCTGAGAACTACCATATCCTTTCATGCCCTGAGAGCCAGCCTGGTAGATCCTTCTGTCAGTGAGGACACCATGCTGCAGCCACTCTGGACCAATGAGAGCTGAATCAAGCGCGTGGTAATGTGTGTTGTTTTCTTCTTGGGGCCCCTCTGACATCTATGTCTGTCAAGAGACATCCAAGTGATGGCACCAGACTTTCTACAAAGAAACAATGAAGGATACTAAGCTAGGTGTTAAAATGCATTTTTTAAAAATATATTTTATTGATTTTTTACAGAGAGAAAGGGAGAGGGATAGAGAGTTAGAAACATCGATGAGAGAGAAACATCGACCAGCCGCCTCCTGCACACCTCCCACTGGGGATGTGCCCGCAACCAAGGTGCATGCCCTTGACCGGAATCGAACCTGGGACCTTTCAGTTCACAGGCCGACGCTCTATTCACTGAGCCAAACCGGTTTGGCTAAAATGCATTTTTATAACATATTCAATGGCATAGGAGAAGAAACAGAGGGTAAAGATTAGCAGGCAATTAGGGGTTGATGGAAATCCTTTGGCAAATGAATGACATCCCTGTAGCCTGGAAGAGTGAGCAGCCATTATGTGAAACTCTGGCCAGAGGCTGGCCATGACCTCTCAGAAGAGAAGGGAAGAGTTATCGCCAAGGAAATTGCTGGAAATTCATCTTAACAGGGACCAGTCCATGTACTGTTGCATTTAAGGGTCCTTTGTTAATGGAACAGCCTTGTGCTGCCTCCTTTAATAGCTTTCACATTTCTCAGTCTAGTAACCAGCCTTCTTCCAGCATTGTCCTACCATAGCCTTCCATACATAGAGATGGAAAGTTTAAAATCACACATTTTTTTATATCAAAGGATAATGATCTATTAGCAGAGCTAACCCAGAAGAACCATCTTACTCAGGAAGAGCCATAACAGCATGTTTTATGGGAAGCATGCCCAATTTAGAAATTATCCATCTCAAGAAATCCAGCAATGAAAATTGACAGACCTGGAAGATGTAGTTTGGGAATCCCCTACTCCCACAAGTTCCTCTCTTCAGGTGTCCCCTCGTCTATCTATAATAATAAAAGTGTAATATGCTAATTATACTGGACAGCCAAACGACCTTTGGGACGTCATCTGACGTCCTTCCAGATGACCTTCTGGATGAAGCTGCGGTGGTGGGGGTCGAGGCAGAGGTGGTTAGGGCGATCAGGCAGGCATGCAGAGTGGTTAGGAGCGATCAGGCAGGCAGGTAGCAGGCGAGCAGTTAGGAGCCAGAGGTTCCAGATTGCGAGAGGGTGCAGGCCTGGCTGAGGGACCCCCCCCACATACACACACACACCCTGCATGAATTTTGTGCACCGGGCTTCTAATATATATAAAAACCTAAGCAACCATTACGACCAGTCGACCAAATGACTAGTTGACTGGTCACTATGACGTGCACTGACCACCAGGGAGCAGATACTCAATGCAGGAGCTGCCCCCTGGTGATCAGTGTGCTCCCACAGCCAACCTCCCATGGCCAGCCAACCTACCACAGTCCCTCCCCCAATCAGCTGTCCCCAGTCGGACCCAATCAGGACTGGAACAGATTGTCCCAATAGAGATGACCCCAATAAAGACCACTCCAATCGGCCCCGACCACAAGCCAGACCAAGGGACCCCACCCATGCACGAATTCTTGCACCAGACCTCTAGTCTTCTATATTAAAAAAGGTTAGGAATTTTCCACACATATGAGTGAGCTATCCTAATATATAAAACCCAGGGTCTGTAACATCCAAAATGACTGAAGGCTAGACCAACCAGAAGTCAGTCCTGCAGTCAGTGCTGGGTTGCCGCTGCTACAGACACCGCAACCCAGCACTGACTGCCAAGAGGGCTGCAGATCAGGCCTGAAGAGAAGCCTGGAGAGAGAAGCAGGGTCTGATCTGTAGCCTCCATGGCAGCTGTTGATCAGCCCTTGCTCTCTCTTTCTCTCGGGTCCTGGCGCCTCTGTTTCTCTCCAGGCCTCCACTGGGGCTACTGATCAGCCCTGCCTCTCTGATCAGGCCTGTTGATAATACCAGAGATGCTGACTGGCATAGAAACCGACCAATCAGAACCAAATCTGGATGAACTGCCAAGGCAGAACCTAAGGTGGAGGCTGAGGAGGGGTTTTAAGGGCAACAGTTGTTTGGTGTAAGGTGTAAGAAAGCAGTTCAATTTTTTAACCCTTTGAGTGCCAACCAATATCCTAGGAACTATGCTAAAATTTCCAAGGCATTTTTGCTGATTTTACAGCAGTTTAGGAAAAAAATTATGAATCGCAAGTAAATGAAGTTACATATTCAAAAACGTAAGGAAATCTTTACTACATTTGTTTCCTGCAGTTAGGTGCCAACTGTCAATAAAGAGTGAACTACTAGCACCTAATAGTGACACTGCAGGAGGAGTACGAGAGCACTCCCAGCACTTTTGGTGAAGGACAGGAGGACCGCGATTGCGCTCCCCGGCACTCTAGGGGTTAATGACCAGTTTGGCAGTATAGTGCATATGGCTGGCTATCAGTACAGATATAGGGATTATGTATTTTTGTCTGCCAAGAGAATCTCCTTCTGCTGAAAAAGGCTCCCCCACCCCCCATTTAC
>NW_006283548.1:402282-408036 GCF_000327345.1 Myotis davidii
GGGGGGTGGGGGGGGGGGGGGGAGTGGGGGCCAATCAGGCCGGCAGGCGGAGGCAGTTAAAGGTGATCAGGCCGGCAGGGGGACAGTTAGGGGCAACCAGGTCAGCAGTGGGGCAGTGAGGGGAGATCAGGGAGGCAGGCAGGCAGGTGAGCAGTTAGGAGCTAGTGGTCCAGGATTGTGAGAGGGATGTCCGACTGCTGGTTTAGGATAGGGCCTAAACCGTCCCCTGAGGGGTCCTGGATTGGAGAGGGTGCAGGATGGACTTAGGGCCCCCTCCCTCCCATGCATGAATTTCATGCACCGGGCCACTAGTTGTTATATAATAAACCACCCCTTCCACTAGTGACTTAAAATAACTAGCATTTGTTATTTATTATGACTCTACAGATTGGCTGGGCAGTTCTGATGATTTGGGTTTTACACAACTGATGTTAACTGGGCATATGGTCCACATGGCCCCTCATTTTCTCGAAGACTAGCCTGGTTCATTCTCAAGGTAATTGTGGGCATTGAAGAGAGAAAAGAAAACAGACTTCAATGTATAAGTACCTTTTACAAGCCAGTAGCATTCTATCTAATTGAGTATTATGTTTGAGTTACCTATTGAACAACTAAAGATAGATATCAAGGAATCAAATAAACATGTAAATCTACATTTGAGGAAGAGGTCATAGCAGATAGAGATTTGGAGGCCACAGACATATAGAGTCTATTTAAAGCCATGTAACTGGATAAAAATCACATTTGGAAGCAATGTGAAAGAGCAAAGAAAAAGGTCAAGGACTGAATCTTGGGAAACTCTAATATTTAAAGGTTGATCAGTGGAAAGAAGAGGCCAAAGGGGACTCGGAGTAACCAACAAAGTAGAGAAAACCAAGAGAATGCGGTATTATGGAAGCCCAAAGGGGAAAGAAGGGATCTCAAGAGAGAAGAATAGTTGGGTTGTGTTTACTAGTTCTGAGAAGTCATGCACTTGCAGAGTTTCATCTGTTCCAGAACCAGCATCCTCACCCTCTAGGCTCGAGGTTACTGAACTTGCTTTTCCTCTGTCTCACATCTCCGGGCCATGCTCTCTTTGCCTCGTGGCTTCACCTACACTGCAACCTCCACCAAAACACTCCTCCTCCCTCACCCCTTTCCAACCGCTGTTTCTTCAGATTTGGCAGAGGGGCCCCTTCCATATGCCTCCAAAGAGCCCTGCACTTCCCTATCATATTAGTCAGCTTGGGCTGCCATAGCAGAGTACTGTGGACTGGGAGGCTCAAACAACAGAAGTTTATTTTTTTCACAGTTCTGGAAGGCTGGAAGTCCAATATCAAAGTACCATCATAGAAGGCTCTCTCCTTGGCTCACAGATGGCTGCCTTCTTGCTGTGTCTTCACATGGCTTATTCTCTGTGCACATACCCAGAACACTCTGCTGTCTCTTCCTATAAGGGCACCAGTCCTATCGGATTAGGTCCCTACCTTTATAACCTCATTTATCTTTAATTACCTCACTAAAGGCTCTATCTCAATACAGTCACATTGAGGGTTAGGACTTCAGCACAAAATTCAGGGGAACACAACTCAGTCCATCAAAGCATGTATTGGATGATAACTTCTCTATTCCCATTTGACTATAAGTTCTATGAGAACAAGCCTAGGCAATGTGTATATTTTGTTTTCTGTTATCTTCAGCATGTAACACAATGCCTAAAGGTGCTAAAAAAAATTTTAAATAAAAATGAAAAACATTTACACTTACAAATAAATGAGAACTTCAATGCAGGGTCCATGTCTGCTCTGCCATCTGACTAACCCACATAGTTAGCCAAGTATGTACCCCATTCGGAAATCCTCCCAGGAGTATCTCATTTTCAGTGGTCAGTAAAATCTCACCCATTTGAAATAAATAAAAGGAAGCCTATTGTAAGTTAGTGAGAAATTACAGAATTTTTAAAACGTTTTGATGCTTTCAAATAACCCATAAAAATTATCTGTCATAGCTGAGCTACTGCTTTGTAATCTGTCCACTAATTGTTTGCCTTCGAACAAAAATGTTAAAATAGTTTAAAATGTGATGAAAGTCCTTTTTTTTTTAAGTGTTGCAATCATCCTGAGAATGAGTTTATAGTATCTTGTTGTTAAGCAAATTCTACTTGCTGCACACAGATAGGGTAATGGTAAATTTGAATTTGGCCTCCAGAAAACACTAGTCCGTTGGGATTCTGAAAGCCCTACACTTTAGAAAGGATGAAAAGGGGGATTGGGAAGGGGCTCAGGACTGCATTATTTTAAAACGCAGCATCGTTGCTACATAATTTCAAAATAGCAAGTTTGACTTGTTGGTATTAAAATACTATATTTAAAAATAGGAAGTCAGCAACAGCATATATATTCTTTGCCTTCCTCCCTGAAGATTACACACACAGATTTTTTTAAAGATACAAAATGATTTAGAAATACAGAGAGAGAGGAACTAGCTTTTTTTAGGCATTTCATTTCTAGGTTTTCCTAAACTCTAAAATGTGCTAGGAAGAAAAAAACTCTCTTAACAAGTTTCCAACTGTTCCGAGGTGTTAACCCTTCAAGGGCGCCTTTCTTCTTCTTTTTAAACCGAGTGTATTTAGGTAAAAGCTGACTTGGGATGTAATTGCCTAGTTCCAGGTAGAGCCTCTCGTAGCTGGATTAAGTGGCCATTATTCCAGTGGTTGCCCAGTGAGGCTTGGTGACATGTGACAAGCAAGCTGACTCGCAGCCGTGCTGACACAGACGGTACTAACAATTACACAAGAACAGACACACCCTGTTCCTCTTCCAACCCGGGCGGGCAGTGTCCAATAGAAAAATAATTTGAAGAGGCAGCACAGACAATAGCTCTGGCTTCAAGAATCATTGCAAGAAGCCAATTTCCTAAACAATGGTATAGCACAGTGGTCAGCAAACTGCGGCTCGCGAGCCACATGTGGCTCTTTGGCCCCTTGAGTGTGGCTCTGCCACAAAATACCACGTGCAGGCGCGCATGTACAGTGTGATTAAACCTTCATGGCCTATGCGCAGAAGTCGGTATTTTGTGGAAGAGCCATACTCAAGGGCCAAAAAGCCGCATGTGGCTCGTGAGCCACAGTTTGCCGACCACTGGTCTAGTATAACAGGGAAGGGACAGATGCTGGGAAAGAAATCATAAACATAGATAATTATTTCATTTGAGCACAGTCAGAAGCAATATTACTTACCCCTTTTAGCTCTGGACATAAATGCAGATTTGTGGATATTTCCTATTACGTCAGTGAGTTCTTGTGATATTATAGAGAGGAGCTGAACCATATGGCCCAGAGATTTAAAGAAATCTCCTAGAATCGGTAATACCCAAAAGGAATCAATAATACCCCAAGGTAATAATCCTCAATACACATTCATTCCATGGGCTAGGATGGGTGTGGCCTCTTTCTTCAGCTTTATTGATAACTAGAGGCCTGGTGCACAAAATTCATGCATGGGTAGGGTCCCTAGGCCTGGCCGGTGATCAGGACCAATCTGTGGGATGACCAGCAGGGCAATCAGGGGGCCCCTGCTGGCACCCATCTTGGCTGGCCTGGTGCCACCCACTCACCAGCCCCACTCCCACTGCCGCCACCAGTCACCTCCCTGTGGGGGGCGACCAGCGGGGCAATCAAGGGGCCTCTGCTGGCACCTGCCTTGGCTGGCCTAGGGCCTGCAGGCTGGGGGCAGCTTCTGCATTGAGTGTCTGCTTCCTGGCGGTCAGTGCATGTCACAGCAACCGGTCATTCCTCAGTTTGGCTGATTTGCATATTAGGCTTTTATTGTATAGGATGGTCCCCAGAGAAAAACCCCTGGCAAAAGCTGTTTTAAAACAGAGATTTCTCTCTTTGGCCATCAGTCAGTTCTCTAAGGTAGCTGTAGCCCTCAGGTCCTGAATTATAAAAAGAGACATCAATTTTGTCACAATGCAGTTTGAATGTGGGCAGGCAACATGTTTGATTTGCAAGAGTGTGAAGGCTTCGGTGATACAACTGGAAGGATTTGGTGGGCAGTGTGTGTAAGGTAGATAATGTGAAGGCTGTATCTTAAATGCCTGGCAGTTCTTGGGAAGGTCCAAGCTGGCCCCTTAAAAGGAGGATCCTTTTGGGCCTCTCTGTAGGGTACAGTCTAAGACAACACACCCCAGGGCAGGCTATAACCCACTGAGATAATTGCCTTTCCATGCCCTGGTGGGATAAGGAAAACCTAGCACTCCTCAGGCACCCTTGGCTGCCAGGGAAGTAATATCAGGTGCACAGGTGAACACACACACACACACACACACACACACACACACACACACACACACACACCAGCCTCCACTGTGCACTGACCCAGGTTGTAAACACAGCAATCCTGGCCCTTGCTGTCCTCCTTCAGTCCAAATGTTGAGGAAATTATTTATTTTTATTTTGTTCATATCTGATCAATCAGCATTCTCTGGAGAGGAGCCTACTCATTTAACTTGCTCTTCTGAAATTGTATATTGGTCATTAGCTAGAGTACATTCACAAATGTCCCTACGATTGACTTGTGTCCTATTTTCACTACTTTGGCCCTCAATTTATTCATCTGTGGAGTGGCATTATAATGACCTACTCACAGAACTGTTCTGAGGTGTGAATGAGAGGAAACAGTGTATGTGATAGTGCTTTATAAACTGGGAGGGGGCAAGTGAGTCGTTAATTAAGATCTATTGATCAAGAGCCAAATTGATTCATGTCCATCTAACAAGGGGATTCCATTCTAACAATGCATTCTTAGCCATTTTCTAGCTTCATGGACTTTAGCAAGTTAAATAACTTCTTAGAGGCTTAATTTTCTTACCTATAAAGTTAGGAAAAATATTTCTATGAAGCTGTTGCAGGAAATAAAAATACACACTTTTACACTGACCATGATGCCTGACATATACTATTTGCTTTTAAATGGTAGTTATAGCTATTGTGTTAACCTGGGAGACCTTTGCACAAATAGAAAACTTGTTTCTTCCCTATGTTGCTAGAGTGCTCTTTCCTGCTCAACAATGGAGTCCTGACCTCAGTTATTTTTAGGAGTGTGCAAGGGAGTGGCTAATGAGACTGATACTGAGGCATGTAAATAAGTCATGGACTGCACTTTGAACACGTTGCTTGAATTTATATAAGGATCAGTATTTCAATTTGCTAGACTGAAAAAGCAAAGATACAAGAAACTTAAAAAAACAAACAAACCAAAAACAACTAATTAACTCTTCCTAGTATGTAGTTTGGTAAATTTGCTCTCAATTTAGCTAGAGTGGTTCCCCAGGCCTGCAGGCCGGCGGGGAGGGACCAAGAGCCAGTCCAATTGCAGCATGGCTCAGGTTCCCCAGAGCCTGCGGGTGGAAGGAGGGGCCAAGATTCCCAGATCACAGCATGGCTCCAGTTCCCCAGAGCCTGCGTGCAGGGGGAGGGACCCAGAGGCCAGTCCAATAGCAACATGGCTCCATTCCCACAGCTCACTCCCACCACACCAAGGGCGGCTGGGACCCAGGACTGATTTCTGCTGCTCCGGCTGGGACCCTAGCCTGGTGTTCAGTCGTCTGACTGGACATTTAGGTCGTGACAGACCCTGGCTCTTTATATATTAGGATAGCTTCTTTTCTGCCTTTGTCACAGTTCCTTTCAGAATCCCAGCCTCTTTTCGTTCCCTTTTTTTGAGGCCAGTGTTTTCTGAATCATTTTCTCCTTTTTTGCCATTTTTCTCCTAC
>NW_006283548.1:408065-410875 GCF_000327345.1 Myotis davidii
GAGAATGGAAAATATAATATATTAGGCCTACCAAATAATAAGCTATAATTTTCAACTTTTAAATTTATAAAGAAAAAAATATCTTAGTGCATTTTGATAAACAACATAGCTTTCTGAGCCATGGTCTGTTGAGAGAACAAAAAGAAAAAGGGAAATATCAGAGAGAAGTGGACAAAATAAAAGGGGATAGTGTTCCATAGGTAAAAATCCCATCTTGAGACATGGTGGGACACAGCCCTGCTGTGTGTCTGCAGCCACAAGCTTACTGGAGGGTATCTTCTATTGCCACTCTGCTCACAGAAGTAACTTAAGACAGAATTTTCAAAAGAGCACAGGCACACAGACAAAAGAGTTCTGCACATTTCCACTGTCACTGAGCACCCAAAAGAAGCTTGTGGGGCCTGGATCCAAAGTCAGCCATGGCTGGGCTGGCACTGCATTCAATTACATCCTCCAAAGAAGAGGAGTTAGTTTTGAGGTGAAATACCAGAAACCAAGGAGGCAGAAATTAGAGTCGTAATGGACTGAAAAAACTTCTTTGTATCTCATCCATTCCCTATAGTCAGAGCCTCTCCCTTCCCTCTCCCCTTCTCCCCCTTTCTATATTCGCCCTCCCTCTCTCTTTACCTTCTCTCCCCTCTGCCCCTCTCCCTAACTCTTTCCTCTCCCCACCTCTACCCCTTTCCCTATCTCTTTCTCTCACACACTGAGTTTATACTAAGAGGTGATACCCACTCACTCCAGCCAGGATAGTCCTAATTGGATGACATTTCTGTAGGCCTAGGTAACAGACAACCCAGGGACGAAACTTGTTGGTCAGTTGGTCATCAGCTGTAACTTTATCCAGGGGTGGGGTACTGCCAGGCTTTGTCCAGGAACTTAGGGACCTGACACCCAGTTCAGGAGTTTCTATTTTAACAACCCTGAACAGAGCTTTCTTATTTGTCACTCTGAAAAAAACACATCGAGAAGACCAGAATCACGGCAGAGACTGCAAACAGATCTCCCCTCCCACGCCCGCCTGATCACTCTGAAAGGCTCTGAGACCATTTGCAGTGAGGAAGCAGGGTGATCTTTCAGGGGTGCCCCCAGAGGGCTCCGAAAGTGGGAGCAGTGAGACAGATAATGTGCTTGTCGTCTTGGAACTACAGTTGTGTTAAACAGACCTGCACAAAACAATCACAAATGTTTCACACCAGAGTTGCTGTCACCTAAGAATGCTCATGTGGAATCATATACAGTGTGCTGGCCTTTGGGTCTCAGCCGCCCCTTGGGACTAACACTCATCCTGCCTCCAGAATGACATTGCTGTAGGCTTTTCTCGCACTGATCCTGCAAGTTTCCGTTTCTGTGCTACCTGGTTTAGCTGTTGCTGTTGCTGCTACAGTTTCTCATCTCTCTCTGAGCCTTCCTATTTGCTTAACCCTGCCTGCGTTTTACGGCTAGGTTGGCGAAACATCTCTGGTTAGTTAGGAAAACCAATAACTTTTTAAACAATCTCAAACACTTGGTGCTTGATATCTGCCATTTAGCTTCACCTGGCTCAGTTTATCCCTTGCAACCCTAAGCCGATGGGTATGCTAATCTGTGCTCCTTACTAACTCTGCTCCTTTTTGCATCCATTTCTCAAGGTAGTAATTGTGGTTTGACAGCCGCCCCCTTAAAATGAGTCTAAGGTCTTCAGGTCCTTTAAGACCGCAAACTTGCCCAATTAACTGTCAAGTCAATAACCTCACTGACTGCTGAGCAATGTCCCCAGGCTCCAATAACTCCAGCCACCATCCTGGCCTTCCTTTTCTGTCTTATTGTTTCAGTTCTGCTTCCCAGGAGGGGCTGCCCCATGATGTGGAGCAGGAAAGACCAGTTTCTAGGCAAGCTGCCAATAGCAGTCCTTAAGAAACTGACCCATTTCAAAAACTTCCCCTTCTTAATTAAAATTACTGCTACCTCTGCAGAAAAACCCCCTCTGAGCCTTCAAGTGCTTTTTACACTCTTGCCTCCCTGTGGGTAGAAAACAGACAACAGTGTCAATCCCAAGTGCAAGGAGGCAAAGAGGAGACAGAAGAAAGAGTTGACAGATGCTGAAAATACCTCCCCTTGTGCCAAAATTGTGTTTGCTTTCCATCAGCTGTGCCACTGTTTGGTCTCAGGTGCCAACCTCACACAGGCCCAGGCACACAGGAGACCCAGAAGCCCTTCATCATAACAGGAAGAAAGCAGGTGGAACTTGTTAGCTTGAAGCAAAAACTGAAAATACAGTTGTTTTATGACATTTACCTATATAGGTGTAGCTACTTGTGTACACTCCATCAGACTTTTCTGGATGGCCTGATATACTTATAAAAATGACAGCAATTGTCTGATAGTCTCATCATTGCTACCACACACACAAGAAAATATAAAAAATTTCATGGAAATTCATGAACACAAAATAGATTATCAAGTAAAAATTAAGAGCACAATGAATACCCTTTTAAGCCATCTGGCAGATATGGAGGGTGGCTCCCGGGCTCCGAAATAAAATTTAAATTGATAAGCCACTATCAGAACAGAGGAGAGAGATGGGTGATTAATCTGATTCAGGAAGAGAATAAGGTACCGTATTTGCCGGCGTATAAGACGATTTTTTGGCCCTGAAAAATATGCCTCCAAGTGGGGGGTCGTCTTATACGCCAGGTACACTTCAGATAGACTGCCCATAGTGCTTGCCCCGTGCCATAGTGGCCTCCCGATGCCCGCCCACTTCATTCCACATACCGTTCAGGCATCAGCAGCGCTGCTGGGTGTATGCTCGGCTGTTATGCGATTTT